>NC_031782.1:8642096-8907938 GCF_001522545.3 Parus major | reverse complement strand
TTGCAGGCGGGGGAGGATGCTCCAGGAGCCTGCGGGTCCCCACTGCCCTCGGCGGGGCCCGGGGGATTTGCTCCATTTGCATAGCAGGTGTTGAGTCCCGGGCCATTCTTCCTTAAGGGAGTTTTAATACGGGATAAATTACTGGGAATTAGGAGGAGGCAGGCAACAAGAAAAGCACTCATGGAGTCTTCTCCTCACTGCGGCAGAGGAATCGGAGAGAATGGCTAAAAAAGGGGAGAACCCCAAATTCAGAGGTTTCTGCCCCAACCCAGGGAGTTTGGGGTATGCAGGCACTGAGGGGGAGCTCTCCCCAACTTCTCCTAAAATTGAGGTTTGGACTCAGGAACGCAGTAATCCCAGGGCAGAAATATGATTACTGGCCTGAGGATCAATCTTTGATTGAATAGGTCAGGAAGGGGAATTTAAAATGTTAATCCCTGGTATAATCCCTTCTCTGGCATTGTACGGACAAGGGTTGTACCCGAAGGGAATTGCCTGCTTCCTTCCCCAGGATTTGGGGTGGGAGGGAGGGCAAGGCTGGGGAGCAACCCTGCCATGGATGTGGCACAGCCACGTGTCCCACATGTGCACCAGCCATGGATGCTCAGATGTGTGCAGGAACAGTCACACACAGGCACACGTGCAGCTCCTGTGACGGTACCAACTTTTACATACATCAGTAAATGTATTTCTGCACACAGAATAGGAGAGGAAGGCTGGGTCACTCGTACTCCCAGGGAGCCTTGATCAAAATTCCCTGTCACACCTCAGCTGCTGCTCTGCCCTAGCAATTAGAGCACAATGTACATAAAAGAAAATTGAGATTTTTCACGTGGGTTTAAGTGGGGAGTAATTTTGAAGTGCATCCACTTGCAGGCTGTTGGGGCAGGTAGGAAAGGTTTTTCTCTAAAGGGACATCAGTATGAAACCATTCAGATGCCTTTCAAAGGAAATTGGATGTATTACTCAGACAAACAGAGGCAATCTATAGTAAAAGATTATCACTGAGGAAAAAGCTGACAATTCCTTAATTAAAAAACAAAAAAAAGCAGGTGAATTCACCCCAAACAAGATGTGAGGGCAGGGACCTGACAGTGCTTGCAGGAGCCCCAGAGCCTGGGCAAAGTGAGCAGGTGGGAAAGGAGAGGAGACAGCTCCAGCCAAGAGTCCTGGGCTCAGGTCCTGCACCCTGTCCCCAGGGATGACCCTTTGGGGTGCAGGTCCTGCCACCCTGGCCATGAGAGGGACAAGGGTGACACCCCAAGGCTCAGTGCTGCAAATTCGGCCATGCAGGGACAAGGGTTTGCATCTCAGCATACAGTACATAATGTGTAGATTTGCTCTGCTTTCTGGAATTTAAAGGAACCCTTTTCAGTGACTTAGATGGCCTCTGGTTATCCATTTAACTTACCATTTACGTTAGTATTATGTGTGCAATAAATCCCTTAAAGTTCCCATTTTCTAGTGACAAACCCATGGGTATGAACATTGAAATTCTAGTCTGAATTCAACCCCTTGCTGGTGAAAACAGCTGTGAAGGTGAGGGAGTCCACCTTGCTCTCCATCACACTCACAGCCAGGAACCATCTCTCTCAGTAGCTCTTTATGACAATGCCTCCAGGGATAAAGAGAAAAGAAGAGAAAAATAATAGTGTTAAACTACAGGTGTAACAGCCCTTGAAAACTCTCAGGCAGCATATGGGTCCAAACTGCTGGGCTTGCTGGCACCAGTAAAAAATGATGCAGCTGAACTGGGCAGAGAGTGAGAAGCAAAAATTCTCCAGGAAGACACTTCAGGTGCTGTGCTTTATTCCTGGAGTGGGACTGTGGAAGATCAGGGGATGCAGCTAAGTCTGACCCACAGTTTAGTGGAAAGAATAGTTTTCAAGGTATATATTAGCCCATATAACCCCTGAACATGTGTCTGCTAGTGTAGCTCTAAGTTTTAGGCCTGCTATTACATATTTTGGAATGGCTTGAAGGGGCAAAATGCTAAGTAAATACAGAGTACTAGTTCTAGTATTCAGGAATTCAGTATCCAGGAAATTAGACAACGGAGCAGCATGATTAAGGGAAAGTAAATATTGTCCTAGGTGAAGTTTTTTTCCCTTGGGGCTGATGTACTTCCACAATAAGATGCCCCTTTGAAACAAGTACTTGGCTAATGAGGGGAGACAGGTTTGGCTGATGTGTTTCTGCTGGCCCTCTGGTGAGGGGATGCCACTTTCTCTTCCAATTTAAGCATGTAATAAATTATGTTAAAATAGCTAATTATAAATGGAGAAGTGAATGTAGTTCTTCATAAACCCAAGGCATAAAACCCAAGGTATTTTTACCTTCAGGTTTAATGTATGGCAGGTCTTGAGCCTGTTTCTGTTAACTGTAGTGGGAATTTGTGATAATTTCTCTGGAGCTGGTGCAGCTTCACTTCTCCAAAGCAGCTGTTGGAGTCAGGGCTCTGCCCTTCTTACCCCACAGTGCAAACAGGAGGGGATCCAATGGGACTGAAAAACCAGAGAGAAATATCTTTCACTAGATCACTTTTTATTGCTTGTCTTGTGGGCCTTGTGTATATACAGCTGGTGCTATCCCAAGGAATCTTTTTTTCCTTTTCTTCATTTTTAGCCCAGAAACAAATAGGATATGGCTTGGATTTCTTTTTATATAGTTTTCAGTGTTTGGTGTTATTTATCTTCATTAAACTGTTAATGACCCCAGACTCCTACCCCACAGATGACATGCCAGGTGCTGGGAATTTAGCACTGGGGCTATGGACTCCCCCCACATCTTCACCAGAAAAAGAAGAAGAAAAAAAATAAATATAAAAAGAAAAAAAAAAAAGAAAAAGAAAAAGAGAAAAAGAAAAAAGAAAAAAAACCCTCTTTCCTGACTTGTAGGTCATGGGAATTACCACAAGGTGTCAACCTCCACCAAGGCGCAGCTCGGAGCCGGTTCTGCTCTCGCAGCAGTGGCTGGGATGGATAACTGCAGAGTCTCTGCTGGAAAACCCAGGCACCTGCTTCAAATAAGTGGGGAAATATCTTGTTTTACACGGAAAAATTATTCTTTCCCCTCCATTCTTTGTTTTATGGCTATTCTTAATTTCTATTTTTTTTTTTTTTATTTCCATAACGAGCTTTAGCCAAATTCAGTGTTTCCCTTCATCCTTGTCTCCTGACCCTAGAGGAACATTTCCCAAACACCATGACAAACCCAAACTGACATTTTCCCTTTGTGGAGCAGCATTTCAAGTCATCATTATCTAGGATGTTCTGTGCACTTAAGTGTTGGGATTTTACCTTCTGAGCAGCCCAAACCTCTGTTTCCTCACGGGACCATTCACTTGAGTGTTGGACTTGATGATTCCTGTGGATCCCTTCCAATTCAGAATATTCTGTGTTTCTGTGCTCCCTTTGGGCATGCAGTGTGTGCTGCTCCTGTTTTCAGCCTGGGAGTGCCACACTTCTCAAGTGCCACTGCTTTCTGCAAAAAAAGTCCCAAGTGCCTTCAGATTGAAAGCAATCCCGAAGATTTCTTGCCTTTTTTAATTCCTTAACTTCCTGCAGCCTTGGCTGAGCATAATGTAACTTGTGGGCTGGTGGCATCGCTCAGAGCCAGACGTGATGGTTTGACACTGGTTGCTATAATGAGGAACTGGATTTTCCTGGCAGAACTGTTTCAGCTGTTGCACAAAAATGGAGAGGGAACACCCTGCCAGTCACTTACACTTTGAATTGGAGAGGCAGCACTTGGCAAACTGGTTCTTGCTGGGAGGAAATGGCACTTGACTGGGAACTGTGGGCCCAGGGAAGGAGCTGAGGAGCTCCGGGCTGGTTTGATTTTCCTGATGTGGTTGCAGAAGTGATGTCTGGACAGATAAAAAAGGAAGTAGAAGCCAACCACAAGGAAATACGTAAAGGCTGGAATTATGAAGGTAATAGAAATGGAGAAGTGTTTTTATGCAACACAATTGAATGGTCAATAATGAGGTAAAAATGCTAAGGGGTAAAGACAAAAGACATTTCTTCCGGGATTAGGAGTGAGCTCAAAATTGCCAAGGCCTACTGGAAGTGGGGGGTGGTGGTGGAAAGAAGCCTGTTGTAGCATTTCTTTTCCTTTAATAAGCTTCTTTTTCTGGGTGTCCTGAGTGTTCAGATGTAGCACATTTAGTGCCTAGTAACCCAACAAAGCTTTGATTGGTGCCTCTGCAGAAAGATTTTCTTTTCCTTGCAGGTTTCTAACCATGAAAAAAACCCTGAGATCAGTTGCTTCAGAATCCTTAATTAAACACAACAAAGAAGGGCAATTAGAGCTGTGTTTGCCTTTTGTCATCCAGCAAATCTTGCAAACCTCAAAATCCTCTTCTTCCTCCAAGATTTATGATGAGAATAAATCATAATTATTCCTGTAATTATCAGCTTTAAGTGAACACGAACAGGATTCTTTATTTTTTTTCCTTGGAGGAGGTTCTGAAACCCATTCAGGAAGAATTCACTAACCTCTTTTATTGTGCAGGAGGAAAACCAAAAACACAGGCGTGGTGATTTTCCAGGCCTTGGCTGCCTACCTCTTTTGCTGTCACTTCATGTCACATCAGTGCTCCCTCGCGGGCCCTGCGTGCAGGGAGCAGCTCCTGTTGGGCTGGATGCCCTCCATGTGTGTCGTCAGAGCAGTCACTGCCCAAAGAGCTGACAACACAAACAGGCAAAAGGGGAGAGAAAAATCAAAGGGGATTTCAGGACTTCAGAGGTCGGGAAAGGACCAGAAATGCAACCTGTCGCTGGGTGTTGAGAGAATAAACTCATTAAAGTTACATCACCACAGGCATTTCTTCCAGGGATCTTGGCTTTGTTGTGCTGGTTGGATGTAGCTGTGCTGTAGCACAGGGAGCAGGTTCTCCATTTGAGGCACTGAAGGTGACACTGTGCACATGTGGGTTTTGCTGCTGGGAGGTCAGAGAGACCCACCTGAGGACAGGACAATGCAACACCAGAGAAACAGAAACCACACAGGGTCCTGGGCTAGCTGGGTGGCAGGAGGGAGGACCTATGGGCAGGAAAACCATGTTGATCAGAAATGCTTGGTGCTTTTAAAGGGTTTGGGGCAGGTGTTTTGGGAATGAGGCTGCCCTGAGTTGTGCTGCAGCCCAGTTTCCCATGCTGGTGTGTTGGACATGGCTTCTGCAGACAGAGCAGCCTGGTGTTCTCTGTGTTCTTTTTTCCCTTAGTGTACAAGTTCCAAATTGACAGGATAATACAACTGTGTGAACCTCTGAGCAGGATTCCTTAAACCACAGCTGCTTTGCCTTTTTTTTTTTTAGTTTCCTTTTTAAAAGAAATTTCTTTGGAGGTGTTTCCTAAACCAAATGCAATAGTTGAAGTTTTTCTTGCAGAGCTGGGGAAGAGCATTCACAGTGACAGCAGCACCATGAGCAGGCTCCAAACTGATTTATAATGCATACAGCTGTAGAGGTGTTCCTTGGCTGACTGAGAAGGTTTTAGGTTGCCACTAGATGTCCTTTCAGCCCTGCTTTCCCCACTGCTCCTTCAGAACAGTCTGGGCTGGGATTTGAGGGCCAAGGAGCTGAATCCCAGGCTGCTGGGGCCTCCCAACCATCCTTTTGATCTCACTGGACTTTGCCTCAAGTAGTGCTGGCTCATAGAAATGCTGAAAACCCAACTTCTGGATCTGTACTCTACTGGATATTAAATACTTTAATACTTCTAGCATGGCTCAGGGACTGTTGCTGTAGCACTGGTGGACAGCAGAGGTGATGGCCCAAGGGAAAGCCTTGCAAGGTAAAAAGGATGGAGACCCCATTTAATGCAGGTGTTCAGCTTTCTCTCCGTGAAACTGCAGTTCAAATATCTTTGCAGGCATATTCCATAGAGATGCAGGTATGTGTTGTCAGAAAGCACAGCCAAAAATTCTGTGAGATTTTCCAAGTTTCCTGGATGCCCCGGATTTGAAAACAATTCCTATTTCTGTAAGGTGTGCATCGATACCTACAAGCACTGGTGGTCACTCTAAGCACCTGGAGCTGCTTGCAGCTGCACCCATTGTCCCACAGTCTCAGGCAATGGCAATCCCTGTTGCTTTTCTGGGCAAAGGAATTAGAGGAGATCTTTGCCAGAAATATGTGCTGGTTACAAGGATATCTGGAGGCTCATGGGATGCAGCCTTTCTAGACAAACCAAGGAATTTCCAGGAAACACTTGGCTGTTTGTGGTTTAGGATCAGAGGAAAATCAGTGACTAACGAAGAGTTTCTGATGGAGCTAACATGGAGTTAGTGAGCACTGCAAACTGCAATCCTCAAAAATACCTGTATTTCCCGTTGTGTCCATGCACACCCCAACTCATTGAAGGGAACAAACTGGACAACAAATCCCAGCACGAGTGCCAGGCATGGAAGATCTACAGAATGCTCTGGCATGACCTTGGTACAGTCATGGTTTTCAAGATGGGCTGTCCATCCTTCTGGATCTCAAGCCCAAAGTCAGTCCAAATCATCTTATATTTTCTGAAAGGTGCTGAAACAACCAGGAATAAGTGAGGTGTTCTGATGCTGGACACATCTGGATTTCAGTGCTTCAATTTTGAAAACTAGCTTTGGAGCAAAAATACCTCAGCTGTGACTGGAGCTTCATTTGACTTAAGGGGAAGTGTGTTTTGGGGAGTGCAAGGCCCTCTGTCTGGGCTCATATAAAACCTGTTGAGTGATGTCAGGGTGCACAGAGGCCCTTTACCCTTGAACAGGCACAGCTCCCTGGCTCTGGATCCCAGTGGGATGGCAAATCCTGGGGACAGTGGTGTTTTCATTCACATTTGTTCCTATTCTCTACAAATATGGGCCCAGAAGGGACACAACTCTGCTGTTGAATTAGCTCAGAGAGTGTTTGTGTTGCTGTAACACTGCCTTTGACTTCCCACTCAGGTCTCAGGGGTGACCAGTGCAAACCCCCAGCCCCAGCAATGACTTTACCATCCATCCCCACGTTTGCTCCCACAGCCCTGATAAAACTTTGGTGTGTAACCAGCACTTCCACCACATGGATGTGGTCAGGGGAAAGGTCCCCATGTGTGTAACAATCTGGTGTGGCCTTGTGCCTTGATTTAGGGAGCCTGTGGGAGCTGGGGCGCAGCAGGACCTGCTGAGAGCCATCTCACACAGAGCACCAAGCAACCACCGCTTCTTAATAAACTTTTCTGGCCATTGCTGACCTAGACCAAATATGAACAAGTGAAAAGCAAGTGGTGAAAGGCTCTGTGTAACATTACTAATCCCATGTAGTGCTCTTGCTGAAAAGGCCAGGCAGGTCTCCCTGCTATTGTGTCCTCTCACTGCAGCTGCTTGGGTGAGTCCTGTGCCTTTATTAAAATGAAATCTAACAGCAGTGTTTTGGAATGGGTGCAGCCTGTGAGTACCCAATGCCCAGGGGAAGGATGGGGTGTGTGGGCAGCTCTCCTGTGCAGGGCTTGGTGTTCCTGCAGAGTGCCAGTGAGATTTACTGGGTTTGCAGTTGCCTGTTTCTCTCTTTGGGGGCTGTGGGATGAGCTCACACGCTTGTGGTGCAGCACTGGTGCTCCAGTAAAGCACAGCGGGGTCTGTGTGTCCTGCTCCTGTACCCCAGGATGAGGCGAGGCTCCTGCTTACCCTGCAAATGTTCAGGCTCTTGGGAAGGTAAGTTGGTAACAGGGGAGCAGTCCTGGCTGGCTGGAGTGTGCTCAGACCATACTACAGCAGCTTTGTGTTCAGTCTCAGAGCACAAATGTATGGTCTGCACATGAGGGAGGCTGGACTCAAAGGGTCTCCTGCTGCTTCACAACCTGAAATCTGCTGGGGAAAGCAAAACCAAACCTTAAGACTGCTGCCAAGTCTCAGTGGAGGAAGTACCTACATATACATATGTGTATTATATTTATTTAAATGTTTTAGCAGAGATGTTTCATTCTGAGGGAAAGTGGCTGATGCTTTGTGTGTGGCTGTAACCTTCTGATGCAGTATTTCCCTTTACAGCTGCATATCAGGAACAGCAAGGGGTTCTCCTCTTGTTCCTGGAAAATTAACAATCCTGCCTGGAGATGCAGGCTTATAGGCTTGGTAAAAACAGCTCAGACTCACATTTTTCTCTTTAGGTTTTTAATTCTTGTTTCTAGGAGTTGTTTTGTTCAAAGTATTTTAGGTTAAAAGAAATGAATGTATTGAAACAAGCAATTTTTTATTTGTTTGTTTTTAATTGGTTTGTGATTTTGTTTTTTGTTTTGGTTGTTTTGGGGTTGTCATGGATTTTTTTTTTGTCTCCCATCCTGCCAAATGGAAAAAAAAATGCAATTGATTTTCTCTGTGTTTAGTTTTTGTAGATGCTGGTTGTTTTGGTGTGGCAGATGAACCTGGAGCTAAGTCATTTGTATATACCCTGTGAGGTGTGAGTCAGTGAGTTCTCTGCTTGGGCAGTCACATCTGTGCACACCATTCCCAGTGGAGTTTCACCACCTCTTATGCAACCATATCAATATTTCCCCAGGGAATAGATTTCCCAGTAGTCACTAAATAAAATGAAACCTTTTTTGAACTCTGCTGGCATGTTGAAATCTAATCTTCTCAAGAAAAAACTGGTGGTTTTGTTAAAATATGACTCGAGAAAGGAGAGAGGCAGCTTGGCTCAGTCACAGGTCCTGGTTTGCCCAGAGATTGAGTTCAGATGCTTAGCCAGAAACAGCCCCCTGTGGTGGATACCCCCAGAGATTTAAGTTTATAAATACCCTGGGATATTTATCAAGATTTTTACTCCTAGTTATCTGAAGCTTGATCTTTGTCCTTCAGCAGGACAGGAAACTGCTTTGAAATCCTCTTTCTTAACCAGCTCTGCCAGGTGCTTACCCAGTAATTCAGGCTAGATATATATATATATATATAGTATGCTTATTTCTTTTTCTTCTTTTGTCTGTCTGAACTAAAGGAAGCCCTGGAGCTGAGTTCAGGTGTTGCCCTGGTTCTGCAGGATGAGGCTGCTGCCACCGAGGTGGTGCCAATCCCAGGAGCAGCCCCATGTACAGCTGCCCTTGCACAGCTGGGAGCAGGCAGGGAGGCCAGAGATGCTCTTCAGGGAGCACCAGGAGCTTCCAAAATGTTTAAACTCCTGCTGGCTTTACCCTCCCAAGCTCCTGCTTTCCTTTCATCTGGGCAGTGGTGTAGGGACCTTGTTGGGTGCAAAGTCCCTCCCTGGGGGTGAGGGCAGAAACTGGGCAAGAAGAGGTGGTGGCTCACAGGTTTTGTTTGCCTGACTTTTGTTTTATGACCATTTCTAATCAAACCCAGATCTTGTCCAAATCATTTTCTACATGGTTTTCTATGAACCGAAGTTGTTGATTTATGTTTGCTTAAGACAACACTAGAGCAGTGGTTATGGGCAAATGGCATCTCCCTCTTTTATGCCACAGCATTCCTCAGTGTTTGGCTAAAGTCCAAATCCTAAAATGAAGAAGGAAAGTAAATTGTACTGGAATAATGTTCTTTAATTCCAGTGTCATCAAGATGTCTTATCACTAATCAGCTTCTCTGATGTACTGTTTCCCCCCCTCCAAAACCAATTCAGCTACCAAGTGATTGAAAGTGGGAGGAGTTCTCTGATGGCTTAAGAAAATTTACAAGCAGTTGTAAAAATTTTTTTAAATATTTTTTTTTATTACTTTTTTTTCATTTGTCTTAGAAAGAAATATGAAATCTGCATGCAACCTTCTAAATATTTCAAACATTTAAATAGCATATGATAATTTAGCAGTACAGTACATTATACAGCGAGATAATATAGGGAGATTTCCTAAAGTATATTTACAAATGAAAAGGTAGTTTTGTTATATTAAAAAGAGGAATTCACTGCTTAACACTGAAGTATTACATTCAAAATAATGAATATTGTTGTACTGTGACTAAAACATACATAGGTATTTATATGTTTGCCCTATCATATTTTTCATAAAAAGGTACCTTTTAAAGGCTTTTTTTTTTGTTGCTACAAATCTAGGAAAACATACACAATAGTCTTGAAGCTTAAGATGTCTCAGTACTGAAGCCACAAACTTTCTGTAAGTGCTTCAGGTGGAAAAAAACCAACATTTTCTTAGTAATAAAAATGACCTAGAAATGCTTTCTAACGCATGAGAGGTTAAATGGGAGACGCAGGACGCTTCGCCTTGCAGCAAGACCTCAGGTCCATTAAAGAAGAGGTACATGAGTGATGCTCACGCTCGTTTGACGAGGTGCTGAGGGACCTCACTTCTGCAGGTACAGCCACAGCATTTCAGTGGCATCTTCCCCAGCAAACTCATCTTTGGTCCCTGCTCTGCCTGACTGAGGTGAAGGCTGCAAACACGAGCAACAACCCCAGCCCAAAGCTTTCCCACTGCCAGGGGTGAGGGCCATGGCTGTACAACACCGTCACAAACAGTTCTGTGTGCCTAATGAGCTTATAAAGCTCGATTGCAATCATAGTGAAATATGAATGAATAATAATTAAAAACAAAAAACTCCCAAAAGAACTTATTTAAAATGAAAAGCACGTGTTTTCCTAATTTCAGTACAGAGCAGACGGGTATGAAATCAGAAGTGCAACAGATGCTTGTGAAATCTGGAAGCCTTTTGCATACGGCTATAAAATGTAAAAACTGACCCTTGGTAAAAAGTGCTTCATAATAATATAGAATTTGTGTCTTATGTCTGCAAGAGAGAAATAATCTTCTGTAGAGCCCAGTCCTATGCCAGCCAAGGGAGTCCACTCCATTCCTTGTACCACTTTCTCTTATTCTTCGTAAACCCTAGACAAAAGAAAAGTCAAGAGCAGGGTGTTTAAACTAGGAATTTAAAAACTCCATTTCAAATAACAATAATATTAATAAATAATAACCAAAAAATAATAAAACCCCAAAAAACAGATTTTTAGCCTGTGCCTGAGTAATTTGGAAAGTAAGTTACTGACTTCATCAGCCACCAGATTGCTACCTCTATCCATAAAGCATCAGGGAGGAGTGCTGGACTTCAACACTGTCATATCTCAGAGGCATGTGGGGAGTGACAAACTCTACCACAATTACCTGGGTAAATAACATGAAGAAATCCACATATACTAATTTGCTTTAAATGCTGGAAAATCCCTATCTCACATACAGATGTTGAAGCTTATCATGAGCTGTATATAGACAATACATTTACAATATCTGTTGTTTGCAATAATATTACGCTAAACCATTTTTCTAGATTGTTTCCTGACAGCACAACTTGATGGGCTTGTCTGTCTGCTTGTTTCCTGAGGGCACAAGCCTGGGGCTGAGCATCCTTTGTCATCTTGATGACAGCCTTATGTAAAAAAAAAAGGAAAAAAGAAACGGGAAGAGTGTAAATATGTGGTTATGCAATATCCAGGGCTTCCCCACGTGCTCTGTTTGTGAAGCAGATGCAGGGAGCTGTCAGGGATTTGGGGAGATGGCCAAGGGCTTGCTGTGCCCTGACATCACCTGGGGATCACTGGCACCCCTGGGCCTGCAGGGAGAGCAGCCTGATGCTCCCTGGCCTTACTTGAGCACTTTTGGGGAGCAAATTCCCCACCAGATGGATGTGGGATCCACCAGAGGAGGATGAGGGTTTGATGGACCTGTACTGTGTGTGGAGGCTCTTTCTTGGACATGGCTGGAGACACAGCAGGAGTTGGGCTGCTCCCCTTAATTACAGATGGGGACATCACCCCTGGCATCTGGAATTCATGTCTCACTCTCTGTCTTCTGTCTATGACTTAGGAAAAAACCCAATCCTCTTTACAAGGGAGAAACTGTGGGAGATTTTTATCAGAAAATTATCATTTTTCTGGGAATGATACACTAGTTAAAACTGTCAAATACCTGCGTCATCAAGTATTGATGATGTTGAGGTGGTATGATTGAAGTGTGGGACAGGGCTCCCTCTTTCCATCTCTCCTGACTGCTTTTCTCGTGACTGTGTGAAAGTTTAGCTTTTCATCTTGAATTTTTACCCGTAGAAGGGAGGTGAGTGTATGTAAATAACTGAGAACGTCAGCTGATGAATATTTTAACCAAAAATAATTACTATTTATAGTCAGAACAGCCTAATGCGAAAATAGAAGCGAGAATTGCATGTGGCAGGAAAAAAATTAATATCAAGAACACCCATTTAAAATTGTAATTTTGGTAATGAAATACATCCTCTGCGCTGGATGGAGCATTCGCCAGCGTGTGCATTTTCCTGTTTTATCTACTTCTGAACGCTGCTGCTTGCCTGATTTGCCTCCACAATCCTCACCCACTCAGCAATCTGGGACTTACCTGCCCTTCTCCTTCCATACTCGGTACCACTTGAGCAGCCTCACGGTGTTCTGGCGCTTGGGGTTGAGGCAGTGCTGCTGCTCGCCCCTGACCCGAGTCCACAGCGTCACACTGCAAGGCAAGGGCAAGGTCACAGCGGCCTGAGACAGCCTGCCCTGCTCCCACACCCTGCCAGACTGGGCCAGGGGGCTCACTGGGGCAGGGTAAGGCTTTTCCAGCTCTGTGCTCAGTGGCAGATATTTTGAGTTTACTGGGATAAGGTCAGAGCAGCTGTTCTCCCCCAGTGCAGGGCATTGAGGTTGTGCCGGTGAAGACGTAGCCACTGGTTTTAATCAGTGGGTTTGCTCTGCCTAAGTGTTAGATATCATCATCTTCTGAGCCTAATTAATTTAATTAGGGCTCATTCAGACAACCACAAGGGCTTTGCATGAGGAGACAGTTCTGTTACACTCAACAATACTTCAACCAAGGGAAATGATCAGAACTGCTTCATTGATTATTTTTACATTTCCCCCCCCCCTTAATTCTGTAGTATTTAAATACTTGCACATGGCAGAGTGCTTGTGTGCCCAACAGACAAGCTCTGAGCCTCAGCATCAGCCCTGGGGCCTTCAGCCTCCTCTGATCACCACTTGATCCTGCTCTTCTTGCTGGCTTAGTGTCCCCTTATTGTCAGGACCAAGCATGCTGGGAGAAAAAACATGGCAAAAGTCTTTTCATCATTTGAGGTTCCCTCCTGGAGGGCTCAGTGAGTGCCACAGCTGAGGTGACAGGAGGGACTGGAGCTGGGTGCCAACAGGACGGCTTTCCACAAACATCAAGACCACCCCACTTTCGGGGCTCAAAATTGACCAGTTTTCTTGTTTTCTTATTAATTTTGTGATTAAAAAAAACCCAGACAAAATCCAAAAATCAACCCACAATGACAATTTGTATTAGAATTAATAATTCTAATGATTTAAATAATTTTCTGGAAATACCATCCGTGAAAGGGAAAACCAATCATTGATTTAATTAAAACCCTATAGTGGAATTAATTAAATGCTGCTAGAGACATGAGTATAATGATGGCAGAAACCCAGAATACCTGTGTATACTGAAGGGTTTCTTTTCTGGTTTGGTTCAGAAAGGAAGACAAAATGCCCTGCAGACTTTCCCAGCTCACCCTCCTGGTGCCTCACAAATGAAAACGTGCTGCCTGCATGAACTGAACTGAGGGTCTCACCACCATTCCAACTTCAAGGGTTTACAACGTGTTCAAGTAGGACTTTCTATTCAATTAACTTTCCTCCCTGCTCCCCTTTTCTGCTCCATCTCCAGCTAAGGTCACAAAATGTTAAGGTATAATTTCCAGGTTGTTTTCTGGGAGGATGTGGACTTTTCCCCAGTGCAAGAGAAATCAGTGGAAGAGCCTTTAATGGCTGCAGGCATCAGAAAGGGAAGGGTCAGTGCTAAAAACTACGGACTAACTCTGTTCTAAGGGTGTTTCCAGACAACTCCTCTGAGAGCAGTGCATGCTTCAGAAGTGGAGTTTTCCTGTAGCTTTGAATGATGTGAGTTTTAAGGGATTTGAGGGCAGAGCAAGGCTTCTCCATGCAGCAGCCACCTCCTCAGCTGTGCTGCCTGCACTGCCTGCTCCAGACCTTGCCTTGGGTTTCTCTTCTGACACGCCACAGAGGATATTTCCAGAAAGTGATGGATAAGCTGAATTGCAGGAGAGGGGCAGGAGCACTTCTGAGAAGCTGCAAGCCCCACATTTTCACCAGGAGCAGTGAAGGATGCTGGATTTACCAGTCTGCAGACTGAGCAGGAAGAGATCCATGGTTTGCCTCTCAGGTGAACTGGCTCTTTCCTCAGGCTGAGATGCATTGCTTTGACATCACATACAGGTTTTCTGCTTTGATTCTGGAGGATGGGCAGCAAAAATGTTGCCAAGGCAGCCCCATGGTCCTCTGCCATTTTCAGACAGTCCCTGATGGATGCAGGGTTGGGTGGCAGTGTGTTTGGGCACCCTGAGATGACCTGGGCCTGCTTTTGGTGATGCTGGTCTGGCAAATGTAAGGGAATGTGCCTTAGAGGTGCTGTGGGAACTTCTACCTGAGTGAGGAGTTGCCTGGATGGGCTGCAAGAAGAGGCTGAGAGAGATGGAGAAGGGATGAAGCACCAGAACTTACACCTCCAGTAAAAGTCCTCTGGTGGGATTTGTCCCTTTGCTGCTCAGGGCTTGGTGGCTGGAGCCTTCACCCTGGTGTCTGAGTGTCCCTGTGCCAAAATTCTCCCCAGTCTGTCTGTGTCTCCAGGGCTGTGGAAAACACCCTGAGTCAATCTGTGACCCCAGCACTGTGTGCCCCTACACATCTCACCTGCAGGGACCGAGGGGCTGCACCTCTGCCTACAAATACTTCTCCATGACCTCAGGGATCCTGGCTCTGGTCCTTTCATCCCAGGCTGCTGTGGGAACTGCCATCTGCCTTTACTGCCCATGGAGAAAGTGAGCTCATTTCCCCTCAGGTCTTCTCAACCTGATATATCTCCACACTCTGGGATGGGGCAAAACACGAGTGGGCATGTTTCAGAACATTTCAGGTAGAAAGAGTTAAACTTCCCTCCTATTTTCTGCTGCTCCCCTCATCCCAGGAGACAGATACACTCACAATTACTGCTAGATGTACCATGAATCTTGATAGGTTTTGACTAGACTGAGGACTCAGTTTAACTGTCTCTTACCCTGTGGCACAGCTCTGCTGGGGCGTTATGGTCACAACCTCCCTAACTGCACCTCCCATACTCACTCTTTCTCTATCCAACATAATTTATATCATGTTTCTGCCATATGAGAGCTTTTAAGGAGGGCAGAAGTGGATACAGCTTCAACAACTCGTTTTAGATGATCACTGCAGCAACAAAAACTCAGTTGCAGGAATTTAGCTCCTCTGTGCTGTGTCCAGAGACTCCCGGATAAATTGGTTCCCAGAATATTAATTTCAGTGCTTTCAATGCTGAGTTCAGGCTGCAGCAGGGTAGCTGGGAAGGCAGTGATGGCAGCAGTTTTCCCTGCCTGCCCCACAGACACCCCAGTGATGAGACAGTGATGGGACAGTTCTGTCCCAGCATCTGCTGCAAGCCCTGACAACTCTCAGCCTTGAGTAGTATTGCTCAATATCTGCCCTGTCTGGAAAAGCAACTGCTCCTGCACGGCATTACGTCTCTGCCAGATTTCTGATTGGAAGCAAAATGTTGCATTAATGATTTCATACCCCCTGGTCACCATCTCCATTTGGGCAAATAGCTGGAGTGGGATGCCAAGGATTAGTGTCTCTCTATGACATCATTTTACTCTTGAAGGGTCAGAGCAAACAGAGTAAAGCCATTATGAGCTGATTCAGGCAGGGTTGCTCTGCAGGAATTTTTCCATTCAGGTCACCATCAGCTGGTTTGGGCTTTAAAGACGTGGGTCTGACGTTCCCTGAGCTCAGCATTGTTCACAGGGATGCTTCTCCACAAGCCCTGCTCTGAGCCTGGCGAGCCAGCTCCATTTGGGAGGTGTGTGGTATCTCCTGTGGTATTTGTGCCAGGTGGATGGGCAGGTTCGGCCCCGTGGCCACTGCAAGGTGCTGGAGGTGGAGTGCAGCCTGCACAGATCCCGTTGTGACTGGTGAGTGTTCCATGGGGGAGCACAATGCTGGATCAAATCAGTCCTTGGTTGATGGTCCTGGGCTGATCTTGGGACCCTTTTCCCCCCTCTGAGGTGGCAGGGGGGCTTGGTGCAGTTTTTTTGAATTATCTGCTCTTCTGGTTCTTATCCAGCTGCATCATGTGCTGGCTGGATGGTGCTTTGTTGGGGCAATCTTAAGATACCCAAAGAGGACAGGAAAAAAGCCAAACCCACCCATATTTAAAATCTAAAACCCCCTTCTATTTTAGCCTGTTATGTAAAAGCTCCAGCCTCAGCTTGGTTACCCACCACATCAGTTTGAGATTTCACAGCAGCATTGGTCCTGGCTCGCAGGGACACTGGGAGAAAAGCTTTCTGTTACATGCTGAGTAACCCCATCAGGTGATGGGGATTCCTCTGCTACAATGCAGGCCGGGGTAACTCTTCCTTTCAGAAACCACCACAGACCAAACTCTGCCCGTGTTCGCTCTGAATGCTCAGAAAAACTTGGGTAAATAGTTCTGAGTTTTGTATCAGGCAGCTTGGAGTGGAATTTGTCCCTATTTTCACTTGAACTAATAATAATCTTTTTAGTGCTACCCATTCTGGAAATACTTATTTGATTTAAAAAAAAAAAAGTGTCAAAAAGTGATATCTGGGGTTTTGGTCAGAATTGCACCTTTTTTTTCATCTGATGCAGCAAATTACTGTTCCCACGAATTAGCATGCCAGGGCATGAGGAAAACAAAGGACAAAGCAGGAACTTGCAGATAAGGTGAACAGTTCAGCTGACAGGGAAACAGAAAGCAATAAATGAAGGAAAACTTACATAATCATCTCTTCCACACAAAATGGGTACCTCGGTTTTATTTCCAGCTTCCGTACATTAGAGAATCTTATTTTAGGACCTTTTCTTGAACATTTGCACTTCACGCCTACAAGAGAAAGCATTTTCTCATGCGCCTGCAAAGCCTCCTGCATACCAAGCGACCCTTCCCCTCCAGCCTGTGTGCATCCAAGAAAACTTCAGTTTGCTCTTTCAAGCCTTGGTGGGAAAAGGCTTGAAAAAAAATAATAAATTAAAGATTTTATGCTTAAAAAGAGATTATTTATTTTTTTCCTTTGGTATATCCCAGAAAAAAGTGGTGACTCTCTGAGAAATATGTTTTAGAGCACTATGTATGTTCTAAGACTTTGTAAATAGCAGATTTTTTAAAGTGCACCTGCTGTGATTAAAATATAATTGTATTTAACAAAATGAAATGAAGGAGACAGAACTCACTTTAAATGAGCAAGCAAGTGCATGTCTGGGCTACTTTCTCATTCACTTGTGTCTCACTTGGACTTTATAGGACTTTGAGTCATTTTTTCCTTGCATGGATGCTGTGGTGCAGTCGTAGCCAGACAAAAGCTGAGTATTTTTTTAACCATCAATTTGTGCACAGCAGAAAACGCAGACTGTGCCTCCACCTTACATCCAGCTCTGCTCTATTTGCCCTGAAAACCAGCCTCAATTTCAAATGAGATATTTGAGCTCTATTCCCGAATGACGAAGAACATGGCATGACCTGCCCCATTGTGAGCTCTGCCTCGCAGTGAAGACACAACTTTAACCCTTGAATTTTACCTCTACTTCACCTTTAAATAACTTTCAGCTCCCTTACTCACAGATTTCATACATCACACCTTTCCACCGTCCAGGGCATAGCTCAGCCCAAGCCAGGGCTATCAAAACAAACACAAATTACTGGAAAAGAGATTTACATGTGAGTAAGCCGAATAAACCGCTTTACCTTCTGCGCTGGCTAAGCACATCGCGATGAAGAGCAGGAGCAGAGCTGCTGTCAGGAGCTTCATTTTGAGTCAGCAGGTACCCAAGGAGATGCCGGGGCGTCGATGCGTTTGTTCTGCTGGGGTTCGTGCCCCCGATGCCGCTGTCCCGGGGCTGGGTCCCAGGGAGGGGACGGCGGAGCGGCTCCCGGCGGAGCGGCTGCCCGGCGCTGCCTGCGCTCTGCCGCTGCCTTCCCTTCTCCTCCTTTAAAGCGGCTCCCGCTGCCCTCGCTCCCTCTCATTAATATGCACAGCAACTCCACCGCTCCCTCCGCTTCCTCAAGCCCGGCGGGGAGGGGGGGACCGGCACCCCGGGGGGGAACATCCCCCATCCCCGCCCCGAACATCCCGGAGGGAGCGCAGGGATGGGGCGGCTGCTTCTGCCTCTGCCCAGATGGGACCTGCTCCATCAGAGGAGGGTTTGCTGGGGAGGGTGATGTGTGTATTTGTATGAATGGGCATGGTAGCTGGAAAACCACCCGCTTGTGAGCGCTCCAGGGATGCCCGCGCTCCGCGGAAATTCCCATGCGCCGTGGATATAAGATTTGCAGAAATCTCACCTGGGAAGGGGCTCTCACCTTTTGTCACACATTGACTTAACTATTAATTTTTCTAGCTTTAGCAGGCTTCTAAATCTAAAGGAAAATTTAGTGAATCAAATGAGGGAAAATATTCTTTAAAGCGTTGTTAGGTGTGTTTAACATGTGGAATGCTTCAGGAAATAAGCTCGGTTTATCGTCGCTTTATTGAACACTCGAACGATATTCTGCTCCAGCAAGAGCAGGGTAGCAACACGCAGGAACTTCATGGATGTAAATACATGTTCCCCCTCCCTTGCAGAGTCTGTTTCTGATTTCAGAAACAGCTTAAAGAGCATCTTTAAATCCAGATTCCAGATTTTTGTCTAAAAGAAACGGGTGGAGAGCAGAGCGGGGTCTGATCGCCTTCGCAGCAGTGTACTCTTACCCCGCCGCAGCCCAAAGCCCCTGCGCTCCGCGGCCCCTGCCAGCCGCGCTCCCCGCTCGCACAGCCATCCATCCCCGCTACCAGAACCGAGCGAAACCGGCCTCCCTGCCAGCCCCGGCAGCGCCTGCGGAGCGCTCGCCACGCACTCCCAGCTCCACTTGCATTTTAAGTTTCCCACATGGCTTCGTTCCTGCCGGCTCCCATTGGCAGCGGCCATCCCGCTGCGCTCCCGGCCGGGCTGTTGGCAGGCAGCGAGCACAGCCCTACCGCACACAGGCTGCACATTGCGAGCGGCAGCTGCCGTGCTCTGCTTCCTGCTGCCATGCAGGACGTGCTGACACGCGGGGAACAGCCTGTCCGCTCTGCCCTGCCCTCACTGCTCTGTCTGCACTGTCCTGCCTGCTCTGCCTGCTCTGCTCTGCCCTGCACGCACTGCTCTGCCTGCTCTGCCCTGCCCGCTCTGCCCTGCCCTCACTGCTCTGTCTGCAATGTCCTGCCTGCTCTGCCTGCTCTGCCCTGCCCGCTCTGCCCTGCCCTCACTGCTCTGTCTGCACTGTCCTGCCTGCTCTGCCTGCTCGCTCTGCCCTGTCCGCTCTGCCCTGCCCTGCTCTGCCTGCTCTGCCTGCTCTGCTCTGCCCTGTCCGCTCTACTCTGCCTGCTCTGCCCTGCCCGCTCTGCCCTGCCCTCACTGCTCTGTCTGCACTGTCCTGCCTGCTCTGCCTGCTCTGCTCTGCCCTGCCCGCTCTGCCCTGCCCTCACTGCTCTGTCTGCACTGTCCTGCCTGCTCTGCCCTGCCCGCTCTGCCCTGCCCTGCTCTGCCTGCTCTGCCTGCTCTGCTCTGCCCTGCCCTCACTGCCCTGCCCTCACTGCTCTGTCTGCACTGTCCTGCCTGCTCTGCCTGCTCTGCTCNCCCTCACTGCTCTGTCTGCACTGTCCTGCCTGCTCTGCCCTGCCCGCTCTGCCCTGCCCTCACTGCTCTGTCTGCACTGTCCTGCCTGCTCTGCCTGCTCTGCTCTGCCCTGTCCGCTCTGCCCTGCCCTGCTCTGCCTGCTCTGCCTGCTCTGCTCTGCCCTGCCCTCACTGCCCTGCCCGCACTGCTCTGTCTGCACTGCCCTGCCCGCACTGCTTTGTCTGTATTCTCCTGCCCGCACTGCTCTGCCTACTCTGCTCTGCCCTGCCCGCTCTGCTCTGCCTGCTCTGCCTACTCTGCCCTGCCTGCCCTGCCAACATTGTCCTACCCCACTTCCCTCCCTGCTCTGCCCTGCCTTGCCTTGCCTTGCCTCTCCCTGCCTGCCATGGGGGAGCACCGGGGGCTGTGCACCAGGGACAAGCTGTTTTCTGCACATCAGGGACAAGGCTGGGGGCACTGGCTGACGTGGCATGGAGCTTTTGCTGTGAAAGGCTTGTTTTGGGGCTGTGAGGCTGCTGCTGGTGCAATGGGGTGGAGGGCTGAGGTATGATACAGCTTCTGGTGTGCTTTCGGTATTTTTGCAGCACAGCTCTAAACCAGCTCCAGCCGTTCTCATTGCACCCAGCTAGGAATGGTTTGTGGGCTGTGTTGCTAAAAGCCAACAGGACTCAAGAGAGAGGCTTGTTTCAGAGCCTGGGATGAAAACAGGCAGCTGAGGTATGGAAGGTGTAAGTTCAAACCTTTGAAATAAATTCCCAATTTCTTACACAAAAAAAACCCCAAAACCCCAAGGAAAGTACAAAAGTCTTTATTCAGAATTACTGTCAGGTGGTGGTGAAGATGCCTATTTGGCATCAGGGAGAAATGGCTGACAAGTATGAATGTCCAGAGCTGTAATCCTTCCTTGCTGTGTTTTAGGGGTAATTCCCTCCTTACAGCTTTCTCTGCACTGTGTGCAGGAACAGCCTCAGGGAGAATTGTGGTAATTCACTTTTTCCCCTTCTCCTTTGCTAATAAGAATTTGGGTGCAGCTTTAGCTGAGAGCAATTTTAACTTTTCCCCAAACCAGGGAACTCATGTACAGGCTGGAGAGAAATTAAAGGAAATTCTCATGCTTTCCAAAAGTGAATCCCATCTTCTTGTATAACTCTTTTCATGCTGAAAGAGCCATGTCTGTTAAGCATGGAGTAAGCAAATTGCTGCTTTAGTTCAAAATTTCATGTAGAAATGGATGTGTTTGAGGTGTGTGTACACATATGGTGACTCTCACCGTGCGCCCGAGCAGTTCAGTGTCTTTATGCCAGGCACTCTTTTTGACAGTAATTATTCTTGAGAGCTCAAAGGTGCCTCTTGCCTGGTGTGACAGCTTTTGGTGACCATGTACAGCTGTCTCTGACACCTGCTCTTTCTTAAAATGACAATCGCAGAAGAAGTTTGAGAAAATGATTTGAGAAAAAAGAAACATGGAATTCACCACAGTCCTGCCCCAAAAGAAACTCCAATAGTTCATATACATTTTCTTTGTGCAATCAAATGCTGACTTGCTCAGAATATACTGGTGTGCCTGGGGTATCTCCAGCAGATCTGCTAAGCCCCCAGATGTGCTTTGATGAGCAGCCAGTGCTCCACAGGCTGTGGAGGGCTGGCCAGGTGAACACAGGGCAAGCAGCTGAAGCATCCCTTTCAGACCTCACAAAGCCACCCAGTTACAGAATATTTGATCAGGGTGTAGGTTTTGCCCCACACAAAAGAAGTGTTTCAGAGCAGACACAGTCACCAGAGTCCTGCTGTTGTCCTTGGCTCTGCAGATGGGACATGCTCAGAGAGCCGTGTGTCCTCAGGGGAGCATCGCTGTACCTGTGCACAGAGCGTGTCACCTGCTCTGTCTGGCTAATTACAGGGGCATTGTTACTGCTGAAAGCACTCTCATTTCATCTCATCCTCTCATCTCTTCAGGTTTCCCCCACAGCATAAGGCTCTGTAGAAAACCAAGGCTGAAGCCTGGTTTTTCCTCTGAGGGTGAGACCCAGAGGGACCAGAGGTGATTTGCACCCTGTGAGGGTGATTTGCGACATGGAGGGCATGGATTTGTCTCCTCCTAAAAAGAAAGGAAGAGTTTTAGCAAAGGGACTACCATTTGAAGCACAATCCTCACCATTTTTGTCCACTTGGAAGCTGAAATCGTACATTGTTGAGCGCAATGTGTAGCTGAGCTGGAGCAAAATATTTGTGCTTGTAGACATGGGGACAACCCCCAAATGCACATTGCCCTTTGAAGGGGAAGCTACTGGAATGGGGCAGTTCACTCCCAAAATAAATGGT
The DNA here is from genome assembly GCF_001522545.3 of Parus major. NCBI lineage: Eukaryota > Metazoa > Chordata > Aves > Passeriformes > Paridae > Parus > Parus major. The sequence goes on along the minus strand of NC_031782.1, from coordinate 8,885,920 downwards.
TGTGGTGGGAAAATGGGAGGGCTCCAGAAGAGCTGTTAAAATCTGCCAGGGCAAGGAGGTTTGTGTCTTCAAGCTCAAACAAGACTGAGTGGGGTCCATACCTCAGGTGAGGCTTTTCCTCCTCCTGTGAATGTACACAACTTCCTAAGCCAGCATACAGTGTCATTTAGGTGTCCGCCTGCATCCCAGGGACCAGGGACTATTACAGTCACCCCCATTATTAGAAATATTTCAGTATTTAGCTTTGGATATGCTGATTATTTCAAGCACAGGGCAATCTATGATTTGGATTAACTGTCCTTCCAAATATCATAGTGTTTCATAGAGGGAAGATGAAGGTGCTCGTCATGGTGAGAAATCTTTGAAAACTGGCCATGAAACTGGAGATGCTTATTGCTGTTGAGGCAAACTGTGAATGCCTCATCTGAGTTTAAAGTCTAAGAATATCCCTATCAGCTTGTCAAGGAGAAGATTAAACATTAGGAGTGAAGTGACAAAATCCCTGCATATGGTGTCAGAATTTGGAGGAGGAATTAGACTTTAATGCTCACTAGGAATTTCAGCATTGAGGTGGAGGTATACAGATGTGATGCACGTTGTATGCGTTTTTTGTTATTCTGGGTGCTGCACTTCCTTTGTTCTGCCTTTTTGGTGTTGTAACCATTCTGTGTGGGCCCTCAGCCCTTGTAACAGAGGAAATAAACTTGATTCCAAGCTTGAAGTCAGGAGTGAATTGCCTCAGTTTTTGGGAGGCTGTCGCAAGCCTGCTCCTGCCGTGCTGGATGGAGTGGAGGATGTGCTGCAGCCTGTGGTCAAGCCCATGTTTTCACCTCCAGCTCTAAATGACCTTTTTCTTTCCTCAATAGTCCTGAACAGTAGTTGTGTCATCCTTGCTTGTATTTGTCTATAATAAGTTGAAAGGCAAAGCTTTGGATTTCATCTTTAGTCTCTAGAAACATGAAACATATTTCAGGGAAAACAGCTGTGTTCCCTTCTGCAGAGTTTCACAATGGATGGATTCTGCAAAATAAGGCTTGTATTGTTGTTGAAGTCGCTGTATTCTTTTGATATTTTCTTTTTATTTTTATTTCCATATTGAGATTAAATTCTAGACACTGCTTCTTCCCTTGGGAATAGTTTTAAGGCAGCTCTCTTCCTAAACCTAAATTATTCACTGAGGAGGGTTTTTTACTGAGATGAGAACAAGGAGGTTGGATCTGCTGGATCTGGGACTGTTGTCATGGCTTGGAATTCTTTGAAGCTCTTTGTCATGAATCATTAAAAAAGGGCTGCAATATAATGGCAAAAGGTAGAACTGCCTCTTTTTGTAGGTGATTTGAGAGTTACCTCCAGATATGCACAAAAGGATTAATCCCAACTGTGACTTTTAACATTGAGAAAATAGTAAATTATATTTAATTTCCTACTGACTCATTTCCTTGCATGTTACAACTTAGCATTGGTTTTTATGTGCAAGCACAGCTTACACTTTACACAATTTTGTTTGTAGGCATTTCAGCTGTGAATGGCTGTAGATATTTATTTTGTGCTTAATAACACAATGAGTTGTGTGGCTTTCTTTACCATCCACCCTGATGCTTGCTGTAGTGTAGAAGGAATAATGTGAAGGTAAGAAAGGCAATTTGTTTGATCTGACTGACTCACGTTCATGACTGCGCTGGCCAAAGCCTTGAGAAGTCTCAATGGTGTTTGTTGTATGAGATGAGAGATGGTTGGGACAAGGATGGGGATGTCATGAGCCCTGTCCTGTTTGTGTGTTCTCCCTTTCCCAATTGTTTTTTAATTCCTGAGTCAGACAGAGAACTGGTGTGAGGACATGGTGTTAGTGCCCAGGTGTGCAGTCAGAACATCACAGCACTGGATAACACACCAGCAATTGGATGGAAAACCTTTCTTTTGCCCCAGGACTGGAAACACATTGTGCCATCCTGATTTGCTGATCACATCTCTGTTTGTGTGGGGATAGTTTTGGGTCATCTGTGGGTGCCTGCTTTTCCAATGAAACATTTTAGGAGTAGAATAGGGTGTCACTGCATGTAGTGAATTACAGGCAGCCTCCCTCTGTGATATTAATGCCACTCCTCTCAAAAGGAGTGGCTCTGCTGCCAAGCCATCCATATTCAAATGCACAGAGAATGTGGAAAACTGGACCACAAGGTGTTTTATTTTTGCAAGACAATAGGACTAAACAAGATCGGCACCTGAAAAGTTTCTAATCCAGTCCCAGGTGACAAGCACTTGCTCAGATGGGGAGGGCTGGCTCTGATGGAGAGCTGTGACAGCAAGATCCACAAATGTTCAGGCATGAGAAAACCCATTCCTCACCCATTCCATTCCTTTCTGCAGCTCATTAGAACTGGGCATAATTTCAAACATTTCCAGGAATGGCAGGAACGTGCTTCAGCACGTCCTCTTCCAGCACTGGCTCATGGGATGAGAGTCCCTTAGGAGGCTGCTGAGCAGGGCCCTGCTGAAGTGTCCACGTTGCAATGGTTTTATGGGCTTTAATAAAAGGCAAGTGAGACTGTGGGGAGAGTGCAGCAATGTTTGGTGAGTATGGGGCCATGAGGGGCAGGAGCAGAGCTGGTGTGCCCTGCTGGCACTCTGGGTGGGAGCTGTAGTGCTGGAGGGTGATGGCCACTGCAGTAGTGACAGCAGATCTGGTGCCAGGGACATATTTGCAGCTCAGAGCCCTGCAGGGTGTCACATCCAGGTTTCTGCTGAACCTCAAGTCCTCCTTTGTAACCCAGGGAGTGGCATCCAGGCATGGAGCTGCCCTGGGGTTCCCACACATGAGGAAATGACTGGGAAGGGTGACTGCCCCTCCAAGAAAACATGATGATTACCTTGATGTATTCTATGGTTATTCTCTCTGGTGGCTTCTGGCATCTTTTTTTTGGACTTATGGCTTCATCTTTCCAAAAAGCCCAACACTGTGGCTGTGTAGATAGAGCACTCCATGGAACATCCTCTCAGCAGCCTTTGAGAGGTTTGTTTTTGTGCTTGTTCCCGGTGACTGGGAGCTGTTTACATTTGCCCACAGAGTAACCACAGCAACAAGACTGCCCAGCACCAAGAAATAAAGCCATTAGATAAAAATGATCATAATACAGTGATTAGGTATGGAGGGAAATCATCTCACAGCATCTCCCATGGTGATGTGCAGGAGGTGCCACTGGAGAGGTGTGGATGCAGGGATGGGAGTGCCAGGACCAAGCACTGCAGCACACTGAGACTGGCTTGGGCACAAAGCCACGACATCTGTAGGTGCCCATAAGGCTCTGCAGGGCTTCTCCCACCCCCTCAGTGCTTTCTGTAATGTGCAAAAATCCCTTGCAAGCTTAATGAAGCCCACTCTCCTGCAGACAGGAAGGGTGCTCCTTATCTCTGTTCATTTTCTGCTGAGCTGTGTGTTTGTAATGATGGGAATTTTTCATGCACTGATTTTTTTCCTCCCCTTGGGATAGAAAACATATGTAGTGTCTTTAAAAATAAATAAAATTAATGGCTTAACAATACAGACTTTGAATATTTGATGGAACATTAGCAGGCTGCAATCAATCAAAAAAAGATCTTTTTCTTCTGAGTAATAAATATGTTAATTATTTTATCTACTCACATAAGAGCTTAATTACCATAGCACTTGGGAAGTGGGAAGAGGGAGGTAGTTGTTATGCATAGTGTTCCTAAGAAAATCAGTTCATTCTGCAAATAAACCAGAATTTCTGCAAGCAAACCAAGAGATGTCCTACTGCTACAGCCAAGCTGTGCACTTCTCCTGGCAGTGGTATAACCAGGAGGGACTTGGTGGGGAGCCTCATTGCTCTGACCCCCCTCCCCTCCAAGGCTGGATTTTCCCACTTTTCCCAAGTTTTCCACCTGGTTGCATGCTCAAATGTGAGCATGCCTTGCCACCCATCTCTTCCCCATGTGTGGTCTGGGTGGGCTGCAAAAGAGCTGGGCTAAGCACTTCTCAAACCCACTTTGCCAGCAAACATTTTGGGGTTCATCACTCCCTAGGAGCAGGGTGCTTTGGGCAGGCTTGCAGAACATCACAGGGAGAGACCAGCAAGGGAACAGCAGGGACCACTGTGCAGCATCCCTCTCCTCGTTACACCCTGCTAACCCCTCCCTGCTTGGCCATGCTGATGGTGCCTGCATCAAGAATAGCTGAAGCACAGAAGATGGCACATGGCAGAACTGATGTGGTGAAGAAATGGGTTTTTTGTTGTGGAAATTAAATGAGAAATCAGCTAGATAGAAATACAGGGCTGATAAAGTCTATAAATGCCAAGGACAATGATGGCATGGGCTGGGACTGGGGGCTGGAAAACTGATGGTGCAGCTCCTGGTCTTTGTAGGCTGTCTTAGGTGTCTTCCCCAAACCCAGAGCCCCAAACCCAGAGCCCCAAACCCAGGGCTTTGCTGCTTTCACTCTCGAGGACAAAAATATGTCCGGCTTGTGATTCCTTCCAAAGGCCTTTGGCAGCCTCTCCTGGCAGTTGGCTGTTTCTGAAAAGGCAGGCAGCTGTTGCTAAAGTGATTTGGAGGCAGAAGTGGTGCTCTGGAGCCCTAGTGCTCCAGGAGAGGATCAGCACCCAAGGTTGCTCCCATTGTGGATGGGGCTGGCTCTCTGCTAGCAGCTCACCTTTGGAAGGAGAAGATGGGCATGATGTCCCCCTCTGTCCTTCTTCATCCCCTGTGTCAGATCAGTGCTCTGTCCCAAGGAAAATTTTGGAGAAACTCAGCAGCCAGCATTTCTTTTGATGCCTGTGGAGGATTATGCAATTATCTGTCCCATTCCTGAGAGCTCCCTGGAGCTCAGTAGCTTGGAAGAGAAGTCTCAGAGCAGCAGAATTTTCTAGACATGGATGTGGCTTTATGGCTACTCTCAGAGATCAGGGTGCCTAAGAGTTAACATGAATTTCAATCAAGAAGACATTAAGAAGAGCAGAGGGAAAACAGATTAGCTGTCCTCTTGCCTTGCTCTATAGCATGAGACAATGAGAGAATGTGATGAGATCAATGGAAAAAATAAAAGGAAATGAGAAATCAAAGGAATTGCTGCTTTACAGCTTATTTCATATGGTGAATTGGGAAATTTGACCTTCAGGAGATCAAATATTCTCTTATTTTTTTAACAGACTTGGATAACTCCTGACTGCAAACATGAAACCCGTGATAGAGATCAGTCCCCTGCAGGGATTCAAAAGGAAAAAATCCACTTCAGGTACAAGTGGTGGAACCCTGTTGGATGTCCCCTCCCTGGTGCTGCCAGAAACCACCCAGAGCTGTGTCATCTGCCAGAGTGTGGCTTTCCCCAGGGCTGGAGGGCTGGGTTATTGGAGCTGTAAGTGCAGGGACAGCAGAACACCAGGGGATTGCTCTCAGCATTTCAGGGAGGCTGAGCTGCACACACCTCCCCTCCCCAGGCTGGTTGTGGAGCAGTGTAGCAGATGCTCAGAGCCAAGACAGAGAAAAGGAACTCTGTCCTTCCCTTCCAGCATTTCAGTGGTTGAAACATTTCAGTGGCTTCTGGAGCCACAATCCTCATGCCTTAAAGCAGATCTAGCTGATCCTTTTTGGGACTTCAGGTTAGCTGTGGGCTTTGGCACTTTGTGTCCCAAGTGTCTTGCCCTCAGGGAAAGAAGTATTTTCTATGAGTTACCATCCCAGCAGTAGCTCTGGTTCCCTGTTTCCTAGGGCTGTGATTTTGTTTCTTCTTTTTTTAAAGCATTTTGCTGTGCCCACTCCATAGCTCCAGGCCATTGCTGAGCTCTGTATGGTCACACTCTCCCTGTCTTCTTCTGCAACCACCAAGGCTCTGCCCAGGTGGAAGTCAATGGGAAAACTCTTGCACTGGAGGCTGAAAAGGAACTTTCTGTGTTCTTGTGTATACAGGTCCTTGGGGCAGTCAGTGGTTGGTGATCAACTCCAGCCAGCACAGGCCTTTGATGAGCAAAGATTCAATGTTTTTGCAGCCACACACTGCTGCCAAAGTTACCTCCTCTTTGGGAGTGAACAAGCACTCCAGTTTTCCTGGTTCCCTCATGTACAAGCCCTTGGTCTGATGTCCCGACCAGCTGGCTGGTGGAGGCTAAGATGAATGATTAGTCCTTGTGCTACTGCCAGAGTTTCTTGAGACTGATGTCTCTCTAATGAACATCTTTACCTTCATAAATTCTTCATTAGCATTTGTATCTCTGGTACTTTGCATATGCTTGCTGGTGATATCCTCTAGATTAGGCGTGTTTCTCTTCCAGAGACACCCTTCCAGGTGTCTGAATGGCTTTTTCTTTCCCTCAGCAGTGACTTTGGCTATGCCAGGCAGTGCCTCTTCCCCTTGGCACAGTAAATTTCCCATAGATAAGGCACTTTGATGACAAAGGAGCCACATTTTAGCAGTAAGAATACCTTGGCTTTAACAACAAGCAGTTTAACTCCAAAACTGAAAGTCCCCAGTGATATGGAGAACAATATAAAAGCTTTCAAACTTCACTTCTCTCTGTGTCTGCAAGCAGTGGGTGCCAGCAGAAAGGAGGCCAGCTCCAAACAATCCCAGCTTTGCCCCACACTCAGCTTCCAGACTTTGAACATGTTTTTTTTTGATATCTTATACTTGAGATTTTCTGTTCTCTCTAATTGCATTTAGTGCCTGGCTTGGGAAAGGCTGTTCCACTGCAAATGCAGCTGTGCCCCTGCTCCCTGCACAGCCCACCCCTCTGCTCTGGAGCTGCCAGGTGGGACAGCTGCCTTGCAGGGGCTGTTTTTGCCAAGGACATGTTGAAATTATTGGCTGGTTCTTCAAAGGTCTGCAGTGCTTCTTGATGTTCCTCACCGGAGCAGGGCAGCGGAAGAAAGTCGCCTGGGAAATGCTGTCTGGAAGTGAAAATTGAATTCTTTAATGCTCTTGAATAGCAAATAAAGTTTCTAAGTATGAGAGGCAGCCCACACAGCCTTTAGACCTGTTTGAACCCAAACAAGCCCATGTTGTACCCAATATATTAATTTCTTTAGCACATAAATTGCTCCAAATAAGCTATTGGGTAAGGCTGGATGCAGAAATGAAAAATCCAGGACAGGTTTGCCTTTCCCACAACACTGGCCTGATTTTGCATCCATCATTGCTCTAGTTGGTCAGGAGGGTTACATCAGATAACAGTGTTACTATTAATTTGACTTGTATGTGTAGGACAGGGTCACCTTCTTTTCTTAAAAAAAATCTCTTAAAATGGTTCAGTTCAAGGTAAAGGAACCATCTCCTTACCCTTCCATTCAAGCCCATGATTAGGTGCAAGGGTGTTTGAAGTTTCAGGGCGTTTCTTGGAATTTTCTCTTTTTGTTTGTTTTATAAACTGGGGATGCAGAAGCAGCAGCCATTCATAGCCATAGCACATCCATGTCACTTTTAAGGCCTGTTATATTAACTTTCATTCCCTCAGGGCTGACCTCTTCCACTGAGTATAACACACACCAGGGATTTCCATCACAGTCCTGTACATCATCCCTGGCCTCATGTGTGATTTTGTTGGATGTAAAACTTGGAGTTGCAGACAATCTGGCTGATGAGAATAGAAGTAAAAAAGGTGCAGTAATTTTTTTCTCAGTGCAAACCACCACTGTTTTAAGCTGTAATTTGTGCTTCTGTCTGCACAAATCCATCTAGAGTTAGAGCATGATAAAACAAGTTGCCCTTTAGCTTTCTTTAGCTTCTGTTCCTTGCTGCTAGGAGACAACTTTCAGGGTGAGGCAGCTGGATTTACACTTATGGAGAAAAGTTGGAGTGGAAAGAAGCAAAATGACAACTGTGGTGCAAATTACAATAATCCTAATGACTGAGGCAGCAGTTGGGTCTGCTCCTGCATGCCCAGACCGTGGTGGGGAGATCATATCCCTGCACCTACCCAGGGAGCCCAACCCCTCAAGTCCACACAGGGCAGGATGGGGCAGGCACGTGCTTTAGTGTGTTTGTGCTTCAAAAGGATCCTCCCGTGCTCTCCTGGCCTCCTGACAGGCCCAGCTCATGCTTTGAATTGTTAGAATCATGGAACCATAAAATCATTTAGGCTGGAAAATCCCTCTAAGATCGTTGAGTCCAACAATTTCCCCAGAACTGCCAAAGCCACCACGAAACCCAAGTGATGTTCCCGAGTGATGCATATACACAGCTTTTAAATCCCTTCAGGGATGGTGACTCCACCATTTCCCTGGGCACCCTGTACCAGGGCTTGATGACCATTTTGCTGAGGAAGTATTTGCTTGAATCCAACCTAAACCTCCCCTGGCACAACTTGTCACTGCTCTTGTCCTGTCACTTGTTACCTGGGAGAAGAGGCTGATCCCCTGCTGGCTACAATCTCCTGTCTGGGAGCTATAGAAAGTGAGAAAGTTCTTCCTGAATCACCTTTTTCTCCAGGCTGAGCCTCCCCAGCTCCCTCAGCTGCTCCTCACCAGACTTGTGCTCCAGACCCTGCCCCAGCTCTGTCACCCTTCTCCAGATGTGCAAAGATTGCTTGGCACTGCTCCTTACCAGACCAATAAAAGAGATAGAACCAATAGAACCAATTTCTTATTTAGATATCAATATTCACCTCTCTGATGTCATCATGATCATCCAGCTTGCTTGAAAGCTGACAGAAGCCAACCAAGCAAAAAAAAAAAAAAAAAAAAAGAAGAAGTAGAAATAGCAACTTCCCCTCCCTAATTTTCGTGATGGAATTTGCTGGACGTGGGGTTGATGGGATTGACAGGGCAATGCTCATTGTTTGGGGAATGTCTTGAACAGTATAAACCACATATGAGACTTTCAGGATGTATAAGCCAGCATAACTCCATCAGCTGAAACTCTGCTATGGAATATTCTGGTTCTTTTCAGTGCATACTTTTAACAAACTCACCAGCCAAGTCTTGTGTCTTTCCCTAATTCATTCAAGAAGCACATTATAAATCACCCTTGATTCTGACCCATGAAGGAAAACTAACTTGACAAATCCCTTTCTGTATTAATTTTTGTCAAAACATTGTTTATGACAATGGGTAGGTTGCTGATAACTCTGGCTATTGCTGCCCAGCACCCTGGGGGTTTGATAAGCACTCAGCTGGAGTCCATGTGGATGTCTTTCCTCAGCTCTTTGTTTCTCATGTTAAGACTTGTGTCTTAGAGTGAGGAACCTGATTATTAAAAAGCACCATATTATATAGTAAGACAAATGTCAGCAAGGTTAAATACCTCCATAAATTTTGCTTCTCTAGAGCAGATCAAATTATTTGAGGTATGATGAAGGCATCTTGCACTGAGGCAACATTTTAGTAACCTGATAACATGAGCAGTTCTTGCCATGTGCTTACAGAAACAAGGTTGTGGGATTGCATTGTCTCTCTCTTCTCCCACAATAAATATTTCAACTTTATAGATATTTTCAGTTTAATTTAACAGAGGGTTTATACCTGATGGGTTGCAGGTGGCAGTGCTGGGCACCTGTATCTGATTTTTTCCGTGGCATGTTGGAGATGTGAAGGTCTGATATTGGCTGTGCTGTGCACGTGGCTGTTCACCTCCACAGGAGTTTGAAGTAGAGCCTGTGGCCCTGCCTGGAGCTTTCCTTTAGAGAGATGGGGGATGCATGCATTAAAAAGAGTCCTAAGGGATTTTTCTGCATATATTTGTGCTTTCCTACCCTTACAGAAGAATTTTTTATTCTATTCCCAGGGTGTTGTCCACTGTATCACTCTTTGCTTGTCTCCACCATGTCACTGCCAGGTTCTTGAAGCTCCTGGGGCTGTTTCCAGCCCACACAATGCTGGGCTGGCAGCACAGAGCCTGGGGAAAAACCCAGCCTGGAGCACAGCCTGGGGCTGCAGCTTTCCACTCCCTGCTTGTGGCTCAATGTGGAAAATGTGTGCTGCTCACTTGTCTTGCTGTCTCTGCCTGTAAATTTGTAGTGCCAATTAGTGTCCAAAAATAGGTGGAGTGTTAAGGACTTCAAAGGTCCTTAACACTATTAACTATTAACTATTAGATATATAAATATTCAATGTAACTCAATAATAAACATGAACCATCCTTGTACAAGTAAGCATTTGTTTTCCAAGACATAGGCTCACAATATTCTAATATTAATATTATTAGATTACTTGGATTATATTCATAATATTTAGATTGACTACTAGGAAAAATTTCTTCACCAAAAGGATTGAAATAGGATGCCCAGGGCTGTGGTGGAGTCACCATCCCTTGAGGGATTTAAATCACACACAGATCTAACCCTTGGGGACGTGATCTGATGGGCAGTGACAGTGCTGGGTTAAGGGTTGGACTCAATGGTCTTAGAGGGCTTTTCTAACCTAAATGATTTTCTGAATAAATGATTAAATATATATATATATATATATATATATGCAGGTATTGCAGTTCTGTTCCAAAGCACATGTCTGGGTTTCTTTCCCAGTGAAAAACAAGGTTTGTGGGGACAAGGAAGCAAAGATGAAATGTTTATATCAGGGCTGGGAAGTGCTTCTCAATCCTGTACTATGAGTTTGTGGAGACAAAAATCACACCATCTGATTCCTTAAAAAAAGATTCCCATTGTGGATTTCTAAGGTTTTGAAATTGTTTAAACGGGGTGAAATTTGCATAATCAGTGTAATAGCCTCAATAAACCTTTTGATCCTTTGGCATGCAGGAGTTGCACTCACTGTGGGTTTGTCCCCATGAAGTGCAGTAGCTGCAGCTCCTCTGTGCAGGTCTGTGAGGAGGCACCAGCCAAGGAAAAACCTACTGAGGGTCAGCAGAGAGATGAGAGCCCCAGGGCTCAGTGGATGCTGACAGCTATGATTTATCTCACTCTATTGTAGGGCAAGTGGAACTGGCCCCACACCTCTGTTTTCATGTCTCTAGCACAACCTCATCCAGCTTTTGCATTTTGTCCCAGTGCCAAGTGCTGTGTGAGCCTCCCTGCCATAAATCACCAGAGCCTTGCCCTGGGCTGCCCTGGGCTTCCTTAGAGACTAAACCCTCCTTATCATTCACATATAATCTTGTTACAGCTTTATACCTTCTTGCATGATCCACTTATCAGCCAATAAATCTGAGCAAGACCAAACAGTGGATAATGGTGGATTTGCTGGTTCCTGCTATTGATTCCTGGGCTTGGGCTGTGGCACTCAGGCAGCTCCTAAACAATCTATTTTCACACTGATGCTTAAAGCAAACCCCTCGCCCCAGTTCTCCCTGCCATGAACACGGGTAAGGTTTATTCTCCAGCCAGTTCCACTTGCTGTTCTCACCTTGGGATGTTTCCTGTGCAGCCACCCTCATTCACACCTTGTCCCATGGGTGACAAACCACCCTGCCCTCTCCTGAGCCTGGGCAGAGCAGTCAGAGCAACCTGAATGCCAGATCTGCATTTCTGAGCCTTCACACTTTTCTTTGCCTTGGTACATTTATGCTGGCTTTCAGAACAAAAGTCGATTTTTATGAGAAAGTTGAGTTTTCTCTATGGTTAAAAAAAATCCAGGTTAGGGGAGGCTTCCATGACCTCGGTCAACACACTCACACTGAGGCATCAAATAACTCCCTCCAAAACAATCAAAGCAGGAAAACTCAAGGCTGACAGTTTTCTATGAGTTGTAGGTGAGCCGGGAGCTAAGATTTAAGTGGAAGATGAAGGAGTTCATTGCAGTAGTTTTGAAATACAGATCTATAAATCTCCAATTTTCTACATGCACAGCCCAGCATGTTCCTGTGTATTTGTTTTGTTGAATGTTAAGAGGTTCAGTTTTCCTGTGGTTGTCTTAATTTTTTTTTCTCAGTGGAGTTTAATTCAACGCAAGCTCTACTACTTACTCATTTTGTTCATATTTCTTCATTTAGATGCTTGTGCAGGAAAAGGTTAGGAGCAATCAGAAAATATTGGAAGCAAAATAAATGTTCTCTAATCTCTCTTCAAGCCCAGACTGAAATGTTATTAGTACTTCTGGGCTTGTCTGGATTAGTTTCTTAAGAAGCTGAAGCTGAACAGATCTAACTAGATTATTAATTTAGTAAAACACAGCCTTTCCAGGGACAAAGCCAAACGAGTATTGTGTTGCTTTGTTTCTCTCCATGTACTCATGGCTTCTGTGGTGGATTTGTCTTTCTTTAAAACAGGGAATGATGTGAGCAAAGGGACTGTGAGCCTGCATCTTGTGGGTACCACAGGGCAGGAGTGGGTGAAGGGCATCTTCAGCCTCTCCCCCTCCTCCCCACGATGCTCCTTGCTGTGTGTTTGGGTTAAGAAATGTGGGCTGCAAACAGATCATGTCTTATTACATTTGCAACAATACCAACTTGAATCTTAGCCCATGGTGATGGATATTGTCACCCAGAGTAATTCTTTCATTCCTGTGAAATCTGCTGTCTTACACTTTATCCAGTGAGGAGATACTGATACAGGAAAACAGGATGATTTTCTGGAGTGTTGAGACATTAAACACAGAGTTGCTCCTCTGGACAGGGGTGATATCTGTGAGCAAGTCCAAAGGTTTCATGGTTGGGCACCTGGGCTTGAGATGCTGCACCCTTCCCAAATCACCTGGGAGGAAGAGGACTGAGCCAGGAGCAGTACAGGAGGACTACAGTACAGAATTGCCTTTTGTAATACAGGGGCAGAGGACACACTAAATCAAGCTTGCTTCAAATTAAAAGATTTATTTCAACTTTGTACCTGGTGCATACATAACTGAGAGAAGTCACGGGCACAGGGGTATAAATGGGCTGGAAATGGAGGTATACTGACCTGTGGAAATGAAATTATTGGTTACCAGTGATTTTAGCCCTGATTAAAGGTCCATAAAGTGCCCAGTGAGGGATGTTTGGATGCTGGGACACTGTTGAACTGTGTTCTACCTGCCACCCTTCTCCCTTCCCAGCTCAGCACTGTGCCCTGCTGTGCCTGATGCCCAGGGAGGGGATAAAAGGATGGATTGCTCAGTGGGGTCATATGCAGTGATGCAGCCCCTGAGCACTACTTAAACCCCTAGGGTTTAAATACATGTTGTAGCCTCACCCATCACTTGAAGGAATGCACAGAAAACAGGGCATCACCCAGAGAAAGCAGGTGATGAGCAATGTCCCAGGATGCCAGAGTTTCCTGAACCTGAGCTGTGTTTAAATTAAAAAAAAAGTCCTTATAGTAGAGGCATTGAGGGTTAGTAGTCAAATATTTAATAAACAAGGAAGGGATAGGACTAAATGGGTTTGTCTGCTGGTAGAGTCCATGAGAAAGAGCAAACTGGTTCAATGGGCTCCCTGTTTCTGTAGGAGACAGGTGGGCAGCTCCTTCTCTGGCACCCTTGGTGCTGCTCCAGCATGGCCAGTGTCACCCAGAGTGCAAAGTGGCTCTGGTGTCCTTGGTCTGAGGAAAGCCAAACCGTGAGATGGGCTGGAGCCTTCCCCCTGTTCTCTGAGCACGGTGGATTGCAGCATCTGGTTGTAAGTGTGAGAGCAATTCCTTGTGGGCTTTAGTATTGGTGGTAGGAAAAAGATTGTATTTTGTGAGGCTTCCATAAGTGACACCTGCACTTCAACAGCTGAAGTGCCCTGAGGCAGATCGTGTCTCATTACTTGAGGGGCTTTTTTAACCCTTTCCAGGAGGCTGGCTCCTGTGGCTGGTGCATGATGGCAGTGTTTGGAACTTAGGGCTGTTGTCAGATAAGGCTGAACTTATGTCTCATTTCTCTCCTTCCCTCCCAGATAACTCCTTTAGGATGGATCAGTTTTTGGAGGTGTCTCTCCTCATTTCCTGTTTAAGGACTGTGCAGAGACAGCTCAACTACCACCACGCTCTTGTGTGAAATGTCTTATCTGAGGTTCCTCACAGAGCCAAAGTTCCCACTGAGCAGCCACTCAGCATGTATAAACAGGTTAAAATCTCAGGGGGTTGGGTCACTCAGTGGAAGAGAAATCCTGGTCACATTTAGCGACAAAATACTTTCACAAGTACAATGGATCTGCCAAAGAAAATAGATTCAAGCTACTAAGGAAGAAATCAGGAATTTCTTGCTGAGATTCAAATAGCAAAGCCTGGAAACATGAAGCAATTTGTCTCTTGTATGAGCCATATCCAGAATCAGCAGCAATAAATCTAAGCAAGTTTAAGCAAACAGTGAATTTTTCTTGGTTCTTTTTCTGTTTCCATAATTTTTGATAGGAAAATGGAGTTTACACATAACCCTGACACTGTTAGTTTTCTTCCAGCTGCTTTCTATTTGTGAAAGTGTGTGTGTCATATTTATCTTGTACTCTTTAAATAACCACAATTTTATTAGTTACTCTTTATAACCTCTCTAAACATAGTACTATTTTGGGAGGAACATGACAATTTTGCATAAAAACCCATGAAGTGTTATATAAAACGTGAAAGGAAGGGAAGGCAATGGTGATAAGTGGAGCTGAGCAGAATGTTTCTGGATAACTTTGTGAAGGAGAATGTCCCTTTGCAAAATCAATATTTGCAATGGGCAAATTTCAGTGCTGTGAAGTATTTTTAATTTCCTTTTGGAAAAGTTAAATTGATTTCCTAGCCTTACCGGAAAGGCACTTCTCAATTCTCTTTCTGGCAGGAAGCAATGTAGATAAAAGGCTTCTAAGCAAGCATGCAAAAATACTAAAAACCCCTCACCCTAAGTTCTCCTAAAATTGACTTGGATTATTACATAGTTTTTATTCATGTTTTACTCCATGTCCTAACTTAAGATGAATATTTTTGAAACATTACACATTTTTGTGGGGAAGGACTTCCATGGTCTTGTGTTAAAATAAACAAATGAAGATGTACACTAGTTTCCTACTTTTAATAATACTACCTCTGTGTGGTAACAGGGTTGGATAACACTCTGGTCTAAGCATTTAATCTAAGCTTTCAACATACAAATGAGCTCAAAAATCTTTCTGTGTTTAGAACATCACAAGTTAATTACATGGCTAATTTTGGCCCCAGTCAAATGCTTTTCTGGGGCAGACAAAAATTACCAACTTGATGTGTGGAAACAATGGTTCGGTTTTTGCCTCTCCCTAACATTTCTGGGCATGGTAATGAGGACATTGATACTATTTATGCAACAGAAAGATTATTGACCAATTTGAGACTTTTTGGATTTGTTTTTTCCTTCGATTTCTGAACAGACTTCCAGAAAACTACATTAACAATGCTGAAGGTATTGCTGTGACTCATGACTTTTTTTTTCATATTTTCCAGTAAAAAAGTGCTTAATCCACTTAAGCCCCTTCAAAATTAATTGGCACGTTTAGCAGTTTCCAGTAATAAATATTATTCCATCTGTTCCATTGCTTCCTGCTGAAAAGTTGTTTTGATTTTAGTTTGTTTCTGATGGTTCCCCCCAGCCTGTGTTTGGGGAAATGGTTCCCTTTTAATTTATTTTGTTTGGAGAGCGAGTGCGCCGACAGCGTTTCCCTGCACTGGGGCTGCAGCTGCCTGCGCTGCATCCGCAGGGATGGCAGGAACTGCATCCACAGAAAAATGGTCCTTGGTGTGGGAACATCATGGGATGTGATCAGAGGGTCTGGAGCACAAATCCTGTGGGAAGTGACTGAGGGAGATGGGGTTGTTCACTCATGAGAAAAGGATGGTTCAAGGGAGACCCGACTGCGCTCAGAACTGCTGGAAAGGAGGATGTGGGAATTCTTCTCCCAGGCAACCAGCAACAGGACAAGGGGAAATGGCCTCCAGTTGCACCAGGGGAGGTTCAGGTTGGATATTAGGAAAGATTTCTTCACTGAAAGAGTGGTTAAACACTGGAGGAGGCTGCCCAGTGTAGTGGTGAAATCACCATCCCTGGAAGTGTTCAAAAAATGAGTAAATGTGGCACTTTCCAGTAGGGTTTAGTGGGCATGGGCTGTATTCAGCTAAAGATTTGATTTAATGATCTTGGAGGTCTTTTCCAACCTTGATGATTCTATGATTCACTGAGTTTCTGTGGGCAGCAGCAGAGCTGAGGGTCGTCATCAAAAAGCGGTGATTTTGGAGCAAAGCAGTTGTATTTGCACATGGTGATTTTCTGGACTTGTATGTGCCTCTGCTCACCTTCCATGCATTCCTAATTTCTGGTTTGGAGTATGGCAAACATCTGCTACTCTGCTTGTGAAATATCCACAACTTTTCCTTAAATGACAGCCACAAGGTATTGCTGAGTGTTTTCCTTGTTAAAATATTGCACAGATGACAGTGGGCTGTGCTGTCCCTCACTGGTGACTGCGGGGTTTCTGATGGCATGGAGGCATGCTGATAAATCCAGGAATTCATGGGCACATTTCTAGTGTTGAGGATCACCACAAATCTCTTCCCAGAGAAAAACAAATCACTGGTTGGGCACAGCTTTTAGTTCTGACAGCTGGGGTTTGATTACTTGATGCTATTCTTGAGCTGTATTTTTCTCATTCATACAAGTGTGTAGCAATAACAAAGTGATTTTGTAAGCATCTTCCTCCATGTGAAAGTTCTGCTTCAAACTTGATTTACATATTGATTAACTGTGGTTCTGATTGATTTTATTTCACTACTTGGGATCCCAGGGCTTTTCTCAACTCGCCTCTGGAGAACTTAGAGCTGGAATAAAACACATATATTGTATAGATTGTTTCCTCCTTCCATGTTAACATTTAATTGTATTTCCCATGAACACACCTTACTGTGGAGTTTATTCTCATCTCAGGATTTCTTGTAAAACTGTGGATTGCTGACAATGTGCTTGGGGTGTTGCAGGCTGGGAAGGTCCCCTCACTTTGCTGAGCATTTGCTTCCTGGACCAAGAGGAATCAGGTCTTCTCCCACCCACCCTGGGCTCCCAGTCTGAGCACTGCAGCTCTCACTGATGATTTATTTTATTTAAGTCAATTCTTGCAGGTGGTGACAGGTGACTTTGGGTGATCTGTGTGCTTAATATAACAAACAGAATCAATATGGTGTGTTTTTCTTGAGTTATAGATTGATTAGTGACTCCTGCGTTGTACGGTGCACAACTGGTATAAAGATTTGAGCTAAACCACACACACATGCATTGTCAGCAATTCATTTCTGAGAATTTGCTCATATTATCTTTTCCCTTTACAAAGTGTCATACAGCTTAAGCTATCAACATGGCAAAAAACTGAAGTATTTATTGGGGCTATTTTATTGGGGTTTTTTTGTGGATTGTTTTTCGTTTGTTTTGTTTTTTGTTTTTTTTTTTTTCTGGGATCCTTAGAAGAAATTAAAAGATAGATATGGGAAAGTGAATTGTGAATTACAGACTTCTACCCACCTGGCTGACTGTTCAGCCAAAGCTGTGTGGCTGTCAGGGCTGTGCAGATGATGCCCTTTGCATCTCCATCCCAGGACCAGCTGCACTGTCCCTGCTGGCTGGTCCAGGGGTGAGCATCGGACACTGTGTCACAGAGGTGCAGTGTTAGTCTTTCCCAGTGAACATCTGTCCTGCTTGCTATTCCTAACCTCCATCCAAATTTTGCAAATGTCCTTAAGTATTTTGGAGAGCTCATGGCTGTGCAGGAGGAGAAGCACCTTGGTGAATAACACCATGTGCAGTGGAGCAGCGGAAATGGCCAGTGGATGAGTTTCGGTGGGGAAGACAGAAGCAATCTGGATGAAGACTTGGAGGAGTGGGATGCCTGCAAATGGGCCAGCCCCTACTAACACTGGGACAGCCCATTGCCCATGGAGAGCTGGGAGAGGTTTCTAGGACAACTGATGGGCTTTGGGAACAAGGAAAGAATGGAGCCAAATCTTAAAGTCAGATGAGGAGAAAATGAGTAACATCTGCTGAGACGTGTGAAAGAGCCATTTGTGCTCACTGCAACCTGAAGCCTTTCTCCAGCAGCTCCAGCAGTGTGGGCCAGCTCGCTGTCCCCCACACAGGCTGGCTGGCTCAGGGGTCGTTAGGGATGATTTATGTGCTCATTACTGCCACAGCTCTGGACACTGCTCTGTGTCTCACTGGTGTGCCCCCCAAAGCCTCAGCACCTGCACAGGGGCATCACTTCACCTCTGTCCTGTCCTGAGGCTGCAGAGGGGTGAGGTCCTGGGGATGCTGCTGCTGTACAGTTATTAGTTATATTAATGGCTCATAAATAACAGGCTACTGCCAATCTTTCACTCCTGACACAGTGGGTCCACAGAGCTGCACATCCTCTGCATCTCCCCAGTCCCTCTCCCTGCTGATGGAAGGGTAAATTTCCCCTTGACTCTGATGGGGCAAATAACTCCCTACTTCTCTAGCTGGTCCCTCTGCTATTTTAACAGATCAGCTTCTTGCCTCTAATTAGGCTATTTTTTGCAGTGCAGAATGTGGTTGGAAATGCTGGAGCTGGAGGTGGTGAACAGTCCAGAAGGATTGCACCTGTGCTTGCTAATCAGCGGCCGCTTCAGCGAGCTGAAATTAGGAAAGCACACAAAAGAGCGAGCAATTTTGAAAATGAGGATGAACATCCAGAAATTTTTAAGAACAATTATGTTTTCACAGCTGTGCTGGTTGCCCCAAATGCATAGAAATCAAGTCAAAATAAAAACCTTTTCTCCTCCAAAGAAAATTAACCTTCACAGTTAAACTCAATGAGAAGTAAACTTACTTACCCTTCAAATGAATAATATAGTCTTAAAAAACCTAGCAGCAAGTGATGCTGTAATTATGTTCTTTGAATTAAAATTTGTCAGTCCAAGCAAAATAAATAGAAACACAGGCAAGGCAGTAGATATATTAAACTTGGAGTAAAATTTGTCCCTGGTATGTTGTTTTCATGCTAAAGCTATGCCAAAGTTAATCTACTGTAATTGTGTCTATTACCAGATTCTAGTACAAATAAAGGAGACAACCTGAGGCCTGTTGATATAATTCTGTCATTAATGTCTTGTTGCCACCATGGAAGGACTTGGCTGGATCTCATTTGCAGGAATCAGGCCAAGAGTTACTGAATTACCCAGCAACTGTACATTTTGCTTTGAAGGCACACAGTGAATGTTTCCCTGTGGCTCCCACTCCATCACTGCCGCTGAAGGTCTGGGGAGGGGAACACAAAAGCCTTTCCCTTTTAGGGACATTTGAGGTGGTCAGGGGGTGCTGATGGGCCACAGGCAGGTGGGATGGGGATAAAGCTGAGTTTGCTCTGAGGGGATTACAGGGCTGGGATGGTCCCCAGGAGTTAGGCTGAGCAGTGGCATCCAGTGGATGCAGTCCCTCTGCACCAAGGTTTGGCTTAAGCTGGGAGCAGAGTTTAATTTGAGCTCTTTCCTTACTCTAAGGCCATCCTTTGGCTAGCAATATTTAGGATTAGTATGTATTTCTGATATAAAAACACCCTATGCAGTGATACAAGGAGAGAGAGGGAGCTGTTTCTTACACAGGTGGGAACTGATCCTATGAGTTTAACCTTCAAGCATGTTTGTAAGGGATTCCCTTTCCTTGCAGTTCTGCCCTGCCTGCCTCTGACATCCTGTTCAGTGCCTCCTTGTGTGCCTTTCTCTGGACACCCTCTGAAGACAGGCTTTTTGGTTATCTTGAAGAAGCATCAGCTTCTTTTTCTCTTTTGCTACATTTCTGTGGGTTCCTTTTTTCCTCTCCTCCCTACATGCTGCTTTTGGATGCTCAAAGGTTTTCTCTGAACAAGTCTGCCAAATCCCACACTGTCAGCAGGGTTAGGCAGGGTAAATGTGGTGATACCTCAGATTTGAGGTATTCTGAGGGTCTCAAGAACTTTTCAAAGCATGACCTAATCCCATGCCAGTCAATATACAAAACTATTTTGGGGGTGTCTCAAAACAAAGCTTGCTTTAAGTTCATGCAGTTTAAAAAGATGCTGGGGAACAGGGCAAATGGAGCTCCCTGCAATCTACGTGTCACCAACGCAACAGAAGTAGAGAAAGAAATAGTTTTACCCACATTCCTAAAGTTATTAAGCAGCAGAAGTGAAAAAAATCCTCTCCTGTGTTTGATACAGTTTTCCCTAAGTGACTATTACTTCTTTCTTTGCATCCAAAATAGGAAATCATCAAGATTATGAAATCCGAAGGAAATAGAGAAAGTTAGTAGGTAGGACAGGGTACTTGTCTCCTTGCATATAATGTGAAATATTCCAGATTTGATCATCTGCAGCTTATGCTGTGTTCTTTACAGTTCATTGTTTTCTCCATTGGAAAAAAGTTTAAATTTTTTAGCCAGTCCTTATGTGAGATCAGATGATCATCAGTGTTCTCCCCTCTCTTTCCAAGGACTGAGTTCATGAAGCTGTTTCCTGGGAACTGTGTTCAGGGCAGACCCATTCATTAAAGGGCACTGTGTGGTCATGAATTAAGGGTTAAAAAATATTCCACTCTCCATTAATTTTGTATGTATTAAAGTCTAATTTCTTGATTCAGCTCATTCTCCAGGGTGTTTTCCAGGCCACCCTGGCTGTGACAGTAGGCAAATCCCTGTCCCCCAAGGACAGGCTGCTTCATTCCCTTTCTTTAGCATGCACCCATGCCCTTTGCTTGGGGAGGTAAAGCTGGGGTCTGCCAAAGCATCTTGCAGCAAAAGATGAAAAATATTGATGGTTCAAGGAACAATTATCCACCTGTGGGTTGATCACTAATCCTTATCCTCCCTTGGTTGATGGATGGCAGGCCAATTATATCTGCTGCCCAGTCTCTTCTCCTGGAGGATCCTAGAAAAAAATCCCAACACAAATTTACAATGGGCTCTGTCTCACCAACAGACTGAGAAAAAGGGAGAGAAACCAACAGAGCCCACGGATATCAGGAAGGGTTTGTTCTTGACTCTGTGTCTTTGAGATGGTGCCCATTTCCTGCCATCCCACTGATTGATCTCCAGCTCCATTACAAATCTGGAATCAGAAGCTGGGTCCTCAGGCTTTTTCCTCCTGCCCATACAGCAAAGGAAGGGAGGCAGCTTCAGCCAAAATGCTTTGGCCTGAGGGAGAACTCGTGGCACAAACCAGAGGAAACAGGATCCTGAGGAGCTGTGTTTACCCCAGAAGTTGTTTCCAGCAGCCAGGACCTGCGATGCACATGGAAAATATGCAAGCTGGGAAGTGTCTGCTGGCTCTGGCTCCTTTTTTGCTCTGGACCATCATTTTCTGCATAATCACTTCATGAAAATATCAGAAAGGACATGGTGCTGCCAATGAAGATCTTTTTAAGTCTTCTCTGAAGACTGTGAATTGTGATGTGAACGTAGTGTAAACCAAAGAATGAGACTGGGTGAAGCTGGAGCTGTGCAGTCACATTTTGATTTAATAAATGTACTGGGAGCCTTTAGTGCATTTACTTGGGAATGGAGCATGAGAGCTTGTTTTTGCTGCTAGCAATGATGTGGAATCCTCGAGTTCACTTTGGGAGAATCAGTCTGACTGTAACTAAACCCAGGATTTGTCACTTCAAGAACAGATTTTCAGCTAACAAATGCTACATATGCACTTTAAAATTCCTCAATTTTGATTGCTTTGCTGTACAGTAAACAAGGTTTTTGTGCCTATACAAATATTTATAACAAAGTTGGTGACTACTGGTTGAATGTGAATGTTTGTTGTTGCCAGTCCATTTTTGGACATGATCTACCAAAGATGTACATGTGGTTCTAATAACAGTAACTTTTTTTCTGCTGGAAGGCCTTGGATTAAGATCAGCTCCAGGAACTGCTTCTACAAGAAGAGAGTTGGATGGGCTTTCATGTGCAGAAGGTTGATAATCAGAGGATGTTTCAATAAAGATGCGCATGAATAGGATTACAGAATCGTTTGGGTTGGAAAGGACATTAAAGATGATCTAGTTCCAACCCCCTGACAATTTGCACATTGATTGTAATGATTTCAGATTGACTTGTGACTGTTCCCTTAGTGGGTGCAGCAGGGATATATATAAATACACCAAATTTTCTGTAGATTTTGAAAAGGTTTGTGTCTCCTAGTGCCTCTCCATTCTCTGCCTGCCAGAGCTTTGTGCATCAGTGTTTTTCCTTTATGCAAACTGGATGTGCAGAAGTTATATGTGAAATGAATCAGCAGTAGCCAGCAATGTGTGTGGGCTGCATGGCAAAATGCTGGATGCCAGATAAGGTGAAAGAGGGACTCCTTATTCTCCTCAAGCAAAAAGGAGAAGGGAAGATGCCATCATCCTTCAGGAGTATGAACAACCTCCCTCCATAAAACCAGTTTACTTGAAATGCAAACAATTATATTTAACAAACCGTGTTGTGCCAGGAAACAAAATAAAGAGTTTTCCTGGATTTGCTAGTGAGAAAATGAGTAGAATTTATTTTAATCTTTACCAGATTTCCAAGATCCTGGAAGAAGAGAGTGGAACCTGCTGTGCAGAGGCTGGTGAGGGGCCTGGGGAGATGGTGGCACGTTGGCATCTCACTGTCAGACTGCTGGCACTGTGCCTGGATTGTGGTGCCACCAGTCCAGCCTGGCCCGTCCCTCTGCTACTGAGTGCAGGGTAGGAGATAAAGTGGAGAGCATCTTAAGCCAGGCTTGAGTACTGGCAGCAAACATAATGTTCAACTCTTTTTTTTCTTCCATTTAGTGGGAAAGTTACAGTCCCAACTTTCTCACAGCATTAACCCTCCCTGGGCATTTTGCAGGATGACAAAGTTTGGCAGTGTTGGAGAACTTGTGTTTTAAGAGTGTCTGGCCTCACTTGAGGCATATGAAGTTCTGGGAGCCTGGCAAAGCTGTCTGGTTATGCCCTTAGCATTCAGCTTCTGAGGGAGCCTGGAGAAGGGCAGAAGTCTGCAATATATGGAAGTGCAATATTTGCATCACTATCCAAAGAGAGGGTGAAGAGGGGCCATAACTCAAGGTAAAACATGGCCTTAATCTCACTGCTGTCACAGACAAAAACCCTTGTTATGTTCAAAGAAAACCAATTAATCTCTGGTGCATTTGTTCCTCCTTCCCCACACCTACCCTCAGCTGTTTTTTACATCTGCAGCTTCAGGACACTCGGTAATGTGTGTGATATGCTCCTCACACAGCACCTCCTCGGTCCTCTCAGGCTGCGACAGACCTGGTCCTGCCACCAGCAGAACGCAACAGGTAATCAATTACACTGTGAATAGAAGCAGTTCCTGCATTTCCATGACTTGTTTGGGCTTGTTCTGATTGTCCACAGCCTCTCCACTACGCTGGCATGCATGGAAAATTCCTGTTGTGTTTTGAAAGGAGTGTCTGGAGACAAGAAATGAGCAGTGTGGAGATGGGAATTAATACATCACGTGTAAACTGGTCTTTTTTGCTTTCTTCCCAAGGTACCAAAAAAGTACCCTTGAAAACAGATGGAAGACGAGTCCCAGTATTACCAGGGGCTTCAGTGAAGATCATGGCCCATTGCACAGGAAGGATGTGCTCACTTCCAGAAGATCCTACGGTCTAATTCAAGCCAGAAGGAAGGTAGGTGAGGAGGAGGAGTGTGGGGGAAGAAGAGATAATGCCTCCAGGAAAGTCATTAAGGAACACATGTTTTTCTGACTTCATGTCTTTTAAAAGTTTATTTTCTTTCTCTTGTTGGGCTTTGAACCTTTCTGAGTTTATTTAAGCCATGGCAGACTTGCTGACTTAGGGAGCAAATAAACTTCAGGGATCAAAGCAGCTGGTATTGTCGGAGGTATTGAGGGTGAAATAACACATTAGCAGAAGGAGAACTGAGAATAAAAAGAGAAAGAAAATCCAGCTTGATCATTTTGTTCTCTTTTGCTTTTAGCCTCCATCCTATCCTGATCCTTTCATTTGAACAGGTATTAATTTTCTTTGTGTTTTTTCTAACAGCATAAATATTTAACGGTCCTAGATTACAGAGCTGAAACATGAGATTAGTCCCAACCTCAAAGATTTGGGCCTCCTCCTCACATTTGGATGATTCCCACATTGCAGGGAGGAACACCTCCCATCTCTGCAGGAGGAGCATCTCAAGCTCTATTTTGAGTTAATTTTCTTTTTATGGTCTTGTTTGAGGCTCAGAAGACATAAACACCTCGCCCACTGCCATTCGTTCCGTCGCTATTTTGCGGTGACGTGCTGTGACAGAGCAGCAGCTCTGGGTTATCAGGGGGACTGGGGCATGCAGGTTCATGAGCCTGAGAGCTCTTTCCTACCTGCAGCAAGCAGCCTCTGGGCCTGGGAGCTGTGCAGAGCATGGAAAAAATCCATGCAAATGTGGTAAATGTGGGATATGGGTGCAAAATGAGAGGATCAGCGCAGATACGTTGAAGTAACCAGTTAACTGTTTTTTGTTATGCAAGTAGACAGATATTTATTTTCTCAATTTCTTTCACTCTTAAATAAGAGAATCACTGAGTAAGGAGCTTTGGCCACTGATTTTTAAGGTGCTGAAGTGAAAAGTAATGGAGATTGCAGTACTTAGATCTCTGAAAATCAGGCCATTAAAAGCCCATATATCAATTTAGGTGCCTAATTTCAAGCCCACAATGTGGGGAAAAAAAAGGAAGGAACTTAATTACAATGATGTCAAATGGCATAACAGTTGATAAAATTGGAGACTGAAGCCAAAGCCTGTGAGATATCAGATACAGTCTCCCCTCTGGGGACAGTGCAGGTTTACCAAGTCATCAGCAATGCTGTGGGAGGGGAGAGGCCATCTCCAAGGTCTGCACAAGGCTCTCCTACCTCTCAGTGGATCAGGGGAATAATCAAAAACAGTCAATATTCAGATACCCAGGCAGCCTCATCCACTGCTCATGGACAGAGCAACAGCCACTTCTCCCATCAGCAGAGTTCCATCTGACATGAAGCTGACAGCACTTAAGTGGATTAATTAATTAAATACATCAAATTGTAGAACAACAAAAAGCACTTCAGACAAAATGCAAAGTGAGAGATGATCTAAAGAAGAGACTTGTCTTAACTCCAAAGCTCAACACACAGAAACAGCAGGTTTTGCAGGACTTCAGAACTCATGTAATTAGATGGTTTTGCTGAGTACGACAGCTCAAGTTAGAGTCCATCAGGATCCCCAGCTTGTCTTTTAAATCCATTTCTGCCCTGGGAATGAGAGCTGCAAAAGGAGCTTAAAATATTCATTACCAAAACTCATTCTAGTCCCAGAATGCTGATGGTGATTTTCTCTGTTGGTTTCACTGGGGTTTGGGAAGTTGCCAGCTGTATTTTGTGATAAGCCACAGCCAATCACCATTGACAGAGGAGTCACAAATGAAAGTGTAAAGGGCTGTCCATTTTCCTTATCCTTCAGCAGAAAAAAAGGGCTTCAAAATGTATGTGCTCTGTTCCAAAATCCTTCCAACCAAATAACATTTAAATCTGTGTCTCACAAGTGTGATTTCACAGCATTAATATGACACTGCCATTAGCATGTGGAAGTGGAAGTGACATTCTGGTGCACATATTTATAGCAAAAATGGGACAGATCCACAGCTTGTGTAAATCACCAAGTGCCTTTTATGGGTCTTCTCTGATTTATGCAACCTGAGATTTTGAGGCAAACTCAGTAGCCTGTTCTTTAGCCACTTTTAAAAACTATTACATCAAAGTACATTCTCTAGAGAGTCAGAGTGAAGATATAGCAACTTCTTCTTTTAACTGAAAAATCTAAAACATTACTGAAAATATTGTTTCCAGACATTTCAAATTATTATGCTTTTTTTTTTTCCATTTGCAAAGGGAAGGAAAAAGAAGAATTTATTTATATTACTTAAACACTTAAACTATTTCTTCTAGAAAAGGCTGAAAAAAATACATAGGAAATTTTGGAAATACCAATACTTATTTTTAGAAATACTGCCAGGTGAATATGTTGTTAATATGTTATTTAAACATATTAATCTATTTTTGAGAACTGTTTTAGAAGTCTGAGGGAAAACCTTCCCACTGCTAAAGAGAAGCTATTTACTGGCTTTTTCAGATCACTTTGGTTTGAACTCTGTATATGTCTGTTGTTTGAATCCACTTGGTGTTTTAATTAATTCATCTCACCTCAAACAGGCCTAAAGTGCAATTTCCAGCAAATTCATTTCATTGTTTCAACAGACAGGGCATTAATTAGTTTTGTAATTAGAAAAAGAAGGGTGTGGGGAGTAAATATGCCTTCACCTCTTTTGGATGCTTAAAAATATCTTCTTTTAAGAGGTGTTGGCAGAGCTCAGAGCTGTGACCGAGGAGCTCCCTGCATCCCTGGGATCCCGACTGCGCAGGAGCGATGCTGCTGCACCCTGCACAGCTTCACCCAGGCTGCAGCCTCGGCATGAGGGAATTGCAATTGGTTTTTTAAAAATCCAGGCACTCATGGCAGCATTAAGAAGCCTTTTGAGGGCAAGATAGCCCTGTGGATTGATTTAGTCACATGTGTTCTGCAAATATGTGTTTGCCTTAGTCTATAAATCAAGGCAGCAGGAGCCAGTGATCCATGAACTTCTCTTTTGTCCTGGTAGCAAAACAAATCATAAATATTAGAAATTGAGGAGTCTTGCCCTAACTGTCATAAGATGAGCTTAATAACTGTGAATGTAAATTAAGAAGTTGGTTGTCTTTTGATTTGATGCCATGAGGCTAAGCAAGACTAGACTTCCACTGTACAACCAAAAGGGTTTGAGAACACAGGATCTACTGTAATCTCATTACTCCAGACTGAGAAATTAAAAACTGTGATTGACCAGGATCCAATTGAAGCAATGAAGCTTCCAATGAGTAAGGAACATCTTCTGGGATTACTTAAAGTGCTTGTTGTTGGACTCCTTTCCATCTTGCCTACGGGGCAAATGCAAGAAGCAAACCAATGCCAGTTTTCATTTCTGTAATTTAAGATAAAAACATTACAGGCACATTACATGGCTTTGGTGGCAGGTCAAAACTCCATGTCCCCACCAGGATGGTCCATCCAGGAGGCATCAGCAGAGGGGTCATGGAACAAAGAGAGCTTGAACCTCTGAATTTGGACTCAACCTTTCTAGACAAAATGGTACAAATTTCACTTTGATCAATCCCAATCTGAGCCACTCTCTGTCCTGTGAGAGGACAGGAGCCTGCCTGACTCTGGGCTTCTTCCTTCCCTGAAGCATGTCCTAGGCTTGACTAGAGGAGCTACTGGCAATTTCTATTCTGGTCATTTACTCCCTTTTGCAGAGTCTGACTCCACAGTACAGATGTTAAGACACAGCTGTTTACCATTTTTTACTGGTCAATCATGTGATTTGTCCCCTGGTAGCCTGCCTTTTTTTTTTTGTTGTTTTTGTTTTAGGTCTAACATCTTCTGGAAAAACCTGTGTTGTTTTTGATGTTTTTTTTTAAGTTATTCTAATTAGTCACAGTGCATGAGAAAAGGCATGGAATGCTCCAGCAGAAAGATGTGTCAGCTGTGGATTCCTCCCTGTCACCTTTGCAGTGAGGAGGAGTCTCAGCAGCTGTGCTGTAAACATGGGCTTCTCTGCTGTGTGGTCCCTCTGCTCTGTCCCCTGTCCCCTCTTGGATCTGCCCCCAGCCCCCCCGGGCTCATCCTGCTCCTGCAAAGAGCTTCTGGAGCTCAGCAGCTCGTGCTGCCCATGCTGAAGCCAGAGACCACGGTCAGAACATGGGAGGTGGGAGTGGGAGCTTCTCCAGGCTTTTGAGACCATTTGGGAATCATCATTTTCCAGGAAATATGTTTCAAATCTGGTCCTTCTGCCAATGCGCCTCCTCTGACAGCCGGGGCTGCCGGCTCCGTGGCGCCGTGGGGAGATCCTGGTGCCTCATAGATGGGACAAGGGAGCTGTGTTGTGGATTATGGATTAAGCCAATTAACCCTGGTCATTTAGGAAACATCACAGTCCTGGCAGGGGCTCCTGTGCTTGAGCTCCACACGTTTCACAGATCCCTTGGATATGGGCAGGCTGCAGTGTCCTCCCTTCCTTCAGTTTTCCTTGTTGGCTTTTGGGGTGCATCCCGTAGAAATGGAGCTGCAGGAACAGCACTGCCTCTCCCCTACACCCAGCACTGCAGGAACACCTTCCCCAAAACCACGCCCCAAGCCCCATCCAACCTTGGACAGTTTCAGGGATGGGGCAGCCACAGCCAGTCTGACTAACCTGGGCCAGAGCCTCTCCACCCTCAGAGGGAAGAATTTCCTCCTAACATCTAATCTAAATCTCCCCTTTTGGTTTAAAACTGTTCACCCCTTGTCCTATCACAATTTGCCTGTGTAAATAAAGCTCATTCATGCAAAGAATTCGTCTTTCTCCTATAGTTTAGCTACAGAAAATCAGATTTACATTACATAGAAACTTGGCTGCTGTTCTTGTTTTGAAAGGCTTTTTTTGGTGTCCTCTTTTCTAGCACCCCTTAAGTGAAAACGAGCAGATAAAATCAAACAGATGATGTTTGCACAGTCTTCCTGAAGCCAGGAGTGGGTCTGGGCAGTGAAGATTATCTCCAGATCCCGAGTGCTCTAATGGCTTGCAGGGGTGTTGGCCATGGAAGCTGCTCCTGTGGCTGTACTGAGAGCGGCTGACTTCAAAGCAGGGCTGGGAATTGGTTCCTATTCCATATAAATTAATTTCTCCCTCCACAGTGGGGCTCTGTGCAAGTGCAGAAGGGTTCATGACATGGTGAGGGTTTACTGAAATGGATGAAAGGAGATTATGAACAAATTTCTGGATTCTACTAGGGCATGTCTTCACGATTCCTCATTTCCTACTATTTTTACAGGTTCCCAAATATTTACTCATCTATAGAGTGTTAATCTTCTGCTGCCAGCTTTTCAAGTGTTTGTAACTGCAATATGTTTGTAAGCTGCCTCTCTTAAGCAATGACAGCCTTGACCAAAATGTGATTTAAAAGTAATTTCTTCATTAAAAAAAATACTGTGTCAGACAGATGATAAACTGGTGGTAAGTGAAGTTTACTAACTCTTAGGTAAACCCAAGTCTGATTTACCAGTAACAAATATTTCCAGCAATCCAATGATATCCTGTGACAATGTTGGGGTTGACCAGGGCACCAAGATAAGGGTTAAGGTATTAGATTATTCGTTAAAGACTAAATGTCCCATGAGACAGGTGAGGATGGGATTTAGGAGAGTTAATTACTTCATTTAAATGAGAAGAGACAAGAAGTCCTGGCTCTTACACCAGGCTTCCCATATCTGCCTCTGCTTCTCTTGGTTGTTTTTTGCTCCCCACAGCTCTCATTTGTGAGATTGAGACAAATTTGGGCAACCTTACGGTGCCTAAATATGGCACTACTGATGCACTCATTGTAGTCATAGGGATCAAACCCATCCAGGGTTGTCCAAGACATTTATTCTACATCTTATAATTTCTCTGTAGAAGAGCTGGAAGTTTCTGTCCCTGCCTAGCTCATCATGTTGTAACCATGCTGAGTCCCCAGTGAGAGCACAGCCAGCTCCCCCTCCCACAGCAGCTCCTCTCGGTGTTCATCCTCCTGCCTGAGTCGTCCTGGGTGGTGCTCAGCCCCTCTGTGTGTCCCCATGGTTACAGACGAGCCTCTTTGTTCAGTCTTGGGTAATTTTCCACTTTCCAGACCCTCCTCCATGCAATAAATTAAGTCAGTGTGGCTTCCAAGCTCAGCCCCCTGTTGGTGTAGGGACTGTGTTACTGCACCCTGCTCCCAGCCCCTGCCCAGGGATGAAAGTCCTCTCCAACGTGGGGGATCTCCACGCCCACACCAGGAACATGCCACATTTCCTTCTGCAAGAAACACAATCAGAAATCATGAGTTGTATGTCATCACAGTCCACTGATTTCCACACCAGTTTGTCTTTTCTTTCTAAGCAAGGACCACCAGACATCCCAAATGTGGCACCTCCAAACTGCCAAGAAATCATGAAGTCACTCTCTGTTCTGTGAAGTGCCTTACAGCAAAGAAGTTGCTAATAATATCAACCATTTAGCTCTTACTCCTTTGTTTTTCATGCTATTTTAGTTCTAATCTCCCATCTAAAGTCCCCACCTAAGTTGCCCACTCCAACCTGGCTGGAAATTTCAGGAGCTGCAGAAACCACCAAGTTGTCCCACTGAATACAGGGCATGTTCCTGGGAAGAGCAAAACAGGGAAACACTGTGGACACACAAAGGAAGAAAAATCCTGGGAAAAATTATGTCAGTGAGCAAATCTTCTGGTATCCATTAAAAGGTAATAATTCTAACCAAAGGAAGGGTGATTTCCCGGATGTGAAATGAAATAAACATCCAGAAATGATTTGTGCGCGTGTTCAAATTTAAATTTAGAATTTTATCGAGTACGTTGTTCAAAGGTTCTTTTCTTCCCAGGGTAGTTTGGCTATAATCTTCTCCTGAGAAAGAAAACCCCTGCACAGAGCACAGCCTCACTTTGCTCTGCCCTCACCATGCAAAAACCACCATGCTGGGATAGAGGGCAGACCTTCCCCTATTTTAATTACTGCTGTGGTCCTGGTAGATGCACAGCATCTCACAGTTGAATTTGAGGATTTCTGTGCTAGGTTTGTGCTGAAAATAAATGTGGTTAGACATGGGACAGGTAAGAGGTAAGGGAGATCCTCACCCAATGCCCTGCAGGTTGGAGGGTGCTCAGAATCCAGCTTTCAGACCAGTTTTCCATTGGAAATGATGGTTCAGCTCTCCTGACTTTGTCATTTTGAGGCTGTGTGCAACTCCCTGAGCTGCATCACACCAGCTGGGCTGACACCAGCCTGCCCTGGCCTGGCTCTGGGCTGCTCAGGCTGCTGCTGTTCTTAGATGAGGTTTTCCCCGTCTAAACCATATTGTTGCAAATAAAGTGCCCAAGGGCTTTTCATTTAAGTCAAAATCCAAAAACTTCTGTGAACTATTCCTCTTAGGAGGCCAGGTTTCAGACAAAGATGACTGTATGGCAGCACTTAGGTTGGATACAGGTTTTTGAAATTGCTGCAGCATTTTTTTTGTGCAGTTATATTCAAGAAACTATTACAATGCAGTTATTTATGAAAGGCAAGCTGGCTCATTGCTGAGGCTTTTTATTTTACTCCTTGATTAAAAAAGGGACTTTTGTGCATCTTGAAATACTTTGCTGAGTAGAGAGGAGCTTATACTGAAACATGTGTATGCCATGCTCCAAAGTAGTAAGGCTGAGGTCTGTGCAATTAAAAAAAAAAGATATTGTTTGTTAAAATGTTCGTGTTTGCTGAGCACAATGAAGTCTCTGTGCTCTTATTAAAGTCACAAAAATAAACATTAATTTTATCCTGGCCCCACTCCAAGAGTGAAAATCAGCTCAGGTCTGTGTCATTAACTCAGTGTGGCATCTGAGTAATTGCTGGGCTCTCAGGTGCTTTTCTTCTATCCCACATGAGTTTTAATATTCACATATTAATTCACATACATTCAGCTGCCCAATGTTCCTGTTTGTGGTCCCATATTACAGTGTGCCCACTGGAGTCCTCCTTCACTGGACAACATGGTATTTTAATTGTGCATGAGCCTTCATCTTATCATTTATCTCCATTAATAATGCAGTTCCTCTCTTCAGTTCTTCCATTGATTCCCTGTGGTGGCCAGGAATAGTCTAAGTTGCCTTTGCCTATAAACCCCTTTGGCACATGGGCACACATCGAGTTCATTTGTATGGAATTCCCATGGAAATTCCAACTGGGAGGACCAGCAGCACGACCATGGTCCCAGGCCTCTGCAGGCAAACATCTTATATTGTCTGAAATGCAACATGACCTCAGAAATAAAAATCTGGCCCCACTGATCAGGATCCAGATGGATAAATTCAAGCTGGGAGCCCAGTTTTGACCCATGTCTGATTTAAATGCAAAGTATCATAAATCATTTTAACTCTTTTTGCATGCATTTAGGCTCACCCATGCCAGCAGTCTCATTTGAGTCAATTATGAGCAATGGCATTTCTTCTTTATTCACTGCTAATTTCTGATACAAGGTGTAAATGGCTCTTTTATTGCCTTTGACACTAAAATCCCTTAGCCACTACAGGGACATTGAACTAATTGATAAATGCTGCTTGATTGGGGTGGCTTTTAATTTTATAATCCTATTAAGAATGATAGATATAACAAATATTTGTGCCTGCTGGACAGAACATATTATTCTGCTCCAAGGTTTCCAGTTTAATTTTTTTTGAGCAATTGGGCAGAACCACTGCTGTAAGACAAACAGATGCTCTTCAGCTGTACTTTTCCATAAATGATTTTGTTCTGTGAGTTTTTTTTTTCCCCTACCAGGCATATCAAGTTCAAAAGAAAATGTTGCCTCTCACTAATGAGAAAATTAATCTCATTCACAAATGCAGCAGACTTTGTCAACTCTGTTGAAAGTTTGATGACCTTTAAGAGACAAAGTTTTAGTGTGCTCAAAATAAATAATTCATCCTTCACAGATTTGCCCTGTGTATCCATCTGCTTAAATCCGAAGCATGCTGATTAAAGCTTCTGAGTGCAATTATCTTCCTGCTTCATTCAGATAAAAATCTCTATTTTCTCACCGCACTTCAAAGTGGAACTGCTCATTTAAGGATATCACCAATCCGATGTACATGGGGTCCATTTCTGCTCTGACTTATGCTCTCCACAGACTTCTTCAAAATCTCACAAAAAGGACTGAAGTTCTCTTTTCCATATAATTTTCTTTTCCAGCATTGAAAGCTGAAATGTGTAACTAATCCTCCTGTAAAATCTTTGAAATCATCACCTTCAAACACAACCAGAAAATTCATTTCTGTTCTCATGTACAGGGGGAAAAATGTCATGTGGGCAAGTGGCAAGATGTGATTTACTCTGATTATTGCAGCTGCTGTCACTGCTGGGCTCCCTCCACCTGTGAAGGCAGCAAATTGCCAAGAGAACCCATTGCCCCCATCTCTGCCCTGGGCAATGCCCCCCTGGCTGATCTCTTGCCCCACACCTGTTGCCCTTTTGGCTTCCAGCTGCACTTTTGCACATAAAGGTATGTGTAAGCAACATCAGCTTGGAGAGCAGCCAAAGGGGCTGCTCAGGGGGGCACACTCAGGGGGGCACACTCAGGGGGACCCACAGAATCACAGAAACACAGAACTGAGAGGAACCCTGAACCTGCACAGAGCCCACCAGGTGCCTGGTCCCTGCCCCAAAAACCGTGCAGCCATCGTGGCTTCCCTCCAGCCACCGGCCTCAGGGGGCAGGTTTGAAGCCTCCTGCAGTGCCCACATGCAGATAAATAAGCTGATTATAAAACAGCTAAGCAGATGGTCTCTTTTGTTGCTACCTGTGAGAATAAGCACAGTCCTCCCATACCCCTGGGAGGAAGGAAACAGCTCTGTGGACATCACGCAGCTCTCAGTTTATTTAGGACACACTCTGAAAGAAATGCTGAATGAATATTGCAGCCCTTTCAATGAATCCTTCCTGGCCCCACATGAAATTAGACCGAACTGGCACCATGTCACCTTGTTACTAGAGAGAACAATATTCCCTCTGGCAAAAATCCTCCTCCAGCCTTGGAAAAATGTTGGGATTTTTTTCATGCAGAAATTGAAATTAGTCTTAAATGCTCTCTGGAATGAATGGTGCTTCTCATAGATGAAACAGTGAAAATGAAAGGGGAAAAACCAAGGGATTTCTGGGTTTTAAAAGGTGATTTGCAGAAGAAAGGAAATCCTAGAAATTAGGAAGTTGTTTGAATACCAGTGACAGTCAAATATGGAAACATCCCAAAGTCAGAGATTAGGATAAAAAAAAGGGAAAAGATAGGAATTGCAAAGAAAAAAGCCACAAGGAGAGGAAAGTATATTCAAAAGGAAAAGAGTATCCATGGAAAGAAAAACAAAAAGCCCTTAAAACCAGAAACAAGGCACCTGCTTTTCTGGCAGTTACCAGCAACAAGGAAGATTCCACCTGCCAACCCAAATCTTTAACATCAGTAAATCACCACGCAGGTAAAATAACAGGATGCTGGAAACGAAACAATTGACACTAATTAGCAGATCAGATTCCACTCCCACACACTCGCTGCTCTCAGCACTGAGCAAGAGCTCAGGGTTTGCTCCACTCAGGGGGGATAATCCTCTTCCCATCCACATGGACACATTCCTTCCCCTGGAGGCTGCAAGGTGAGGTTGGCTCCCTGGTGAGGGAGGGGGATGCCCATGAGCCAGTGTGATCCTCTGGGACCTTCCACCCCGGGTACCAGCTGAGGAACCAGTGAAACAGGCAAACTCGGGTGAGAAAAAGTTTCTTGAGATGCTGAAGCTAATATCTTCTTGGCAATGAAAAGGACGTTTTAAATACTGGAGAAGGAGTAATCAAATCTGTTGAAAAGAGGAAGAGCAGCTTGGTTGTATGAAGATCACCCCCATTAGCATGTCACATATGTTCATACTCCAAAATACTCAACAGCTCAACCTAGAGTGTGTGTGAAGCAGAAAAACAGGAGCATGTGAATGGAAATATGGGATAAGGAATATAAATCATAAAATATATTACTTAAGTTGCTGAATTGCTTAAAAAAGCTGAATTTTGAGTCTCTGGACCAACAGAAAGCCTCTGATGTATGTGATGAATCAATACCATGTTTTTTGTTCAGTTTAATGGGAATGTTATAGCTGGAATCCCTCACATTGCACTGCACGTGTCAAGGCTGCCCTTGGTAGAAATTATTGATGGCCAGTGATTTTGATTTTATCTTATGCTATTGTGACTTCATACTCTCATGAGCACTGCTGACCCACAGTGTTTGCTTGGCAAAGCATGGATTGAACTGTGGGTAACATTAACGAGGAGGAACTGCCCAAGGCTGTGGCCACGTTAGGATTTCAGAAGGAGTGTAGGAGACCACTTTGTTTTGCAATATTTGAGTATCTGAATTGTTTGCCAGCATTGAGTTCATTTGTGAAAATCAAGGAAAATTAAACCATTACCTAATCCCAGTTACATACTAATGTTGATGCAAATTTGGTGGAGGTGCTAGTGAGAATCATAACTGAAAATCTCTGGTTAAGTTGTCCTTCAAAGAAATGCATAAAAAATGAAGTAGATCTCAAAGGTATGCTTAAGGGAATGGTACTTTTGGACATTTTCTCTGCCAGTCCATATTGCGTTGGACCAGGCAGACAGCCAAGATTTTTTGCTTTTAGTGATTGGAAATGAATGGTCCTACTCTAGTGAACTTGTGGCTTGATGTTTTAATTGTCTTGTCAGAAAGAAGCCTGGGAAAGGTATCAAGGGCCCTCCATCTCTTTGATCAGTGATCAGAATCCCCTCAATGTATCTCATTCATCCCTATCATCAAAGGCACGGTACAGACCATATGAAAATTACAGCCCTGTTAATACATATTAAATGGTATTTCTTTAACAGATGGGAAACCATAAACAGTTTCCTAAAATGCATAAACAAATTAAAGAGAACTTCCAGCTTTGACATCTTAATAGGCTGTCATGAATAATTTGGCATCACGACAACATCTCTGCCAAGATAGGGAGCCTTGAGTTGAAATTGCTCTTTGAAAGAGTTATTCAGTAGCTTTTCCATCTGAGCACAGATTATCTGGTTTATGGAGGACAGTGGAAGGTCTTGCTAGGGAAGTTTATCTGACCTGGCTCTCGGGGCTTTGTCCTGTCACCAAGATCATTACCATGATACCTTTGATGTGAATCAGCTCTGCTCCTCTATTTTTCATAAAAAAAACAATGTCTGACTCATATCCCACAAATAAGATTGGTACAAAAAAGGAAGGTCTTAGTCAATTGTTGAAAGAAAAAACTATTAGTCTCTTTTATTATGGTTAGGTTATTTTCTGTATTAACAATTTAACTAAATAAATGTTACTACCTGGAAAAAAAAAAAAAAGAAAAAGACAGTTGTAGTTGCTGACTGTTCACCAACAATTCATTAAAAGCAGTGCCAAGAATAAATCCTTGAAAATAAGGTTTCACATATGTACATGTTTCAGTTGCAGACTGTAACTGAAATAAGCAGTGATTCATGGCAAATGAAGTTGGAATTAATTAGAGAATCCCTGGTCTGTGACAACCACCCTGTTTTTCTCTGGAAATTCAATGGTTTTAGGAAGATAATGGTTATTGGCACACACATTGCTGCAATAGACCCACAACCAGGTTTTTCTACTTTCTCCAGAGGAACACTGTGTTGCAACAGTGCAGGTCACTGTAATCTGGAGAAGCCCCAGGAATGTGGATGGGATGCTTTTCATAGTGCAGTTTCCATCCTGCCATCTCTTGGTTATTAACTGCAGTTTTCAGTACAAACAGAGATATATCTAGAGCACAGCTTGGCACAGCTTGGCTGCTCACATCTTGTATCTCAGCAAATTGAAAATACTCCAAGGCCCAGCCAGCTCAGTGGGGCTGCAGCTGAAGGGAGCAGAGAAAGGGGAATCCTGCAGAGGCCATGTAAACATCCATGTGTGCAGGTGGGGTGTGGGGACATGGGGACATGGGGCACTGGTGGGGGAACAGTTGGGCTTGATGAGGTCTGAGGTTTTTCCCAAGCACAGTCAAGCACAGAAAGGTCCCATGTGATGAGGGCTCAGACCCTGCCCATACCCTGCTCCTCCAGATAGCATTAAGCAGATAAAGTCCATTCTGGGAAAGGGAAAGCAGCAAACCTGAAATAGTTTTTCAGTTCAGCTTTCAGGTGCCATTTCACTGTGCATCCCTAATAATCCCTGAAGATGCTGTCTTGGTAATAATCTAGCAATTAAAAGAAAATATTAGTATTTAATTAAACTTATCAATCAACGAGGAATGAGTTTTTCTTATCAAGAGGAGCTGGATTTGATTTTGCCACTTAGAAGTGAATGTTAAAGACTCTTGTAGAATAAAACTTCAATTAGGAAAGGAGATTTGGATTAACATGTAAGGCAGAGAGAGAACGAAAGGTCCTCAAAAATCATCTGAGTATGATTCACAGGAAGGGAGGAACCTAAATATGGGGACAGATTTTTTTTTAAATAAAAGAGTAGCTATATGGTGCTAAAGCTCATGGATAGAAGAGGCACAGGAAGGATTTTGATGAGGCTAGGATGTCTCTATTCAATCCACTTTCCTGCTCTTTAATATTTGCTCATTTCAGATAGTCAAAGCCTGGTCAGAAAGTACACACACACATTGTGGGGCATTAGAAAATCCTCAGGATTTGAATGCCTGACTCTCATAAATTGAGATATCAGAGGAACAAATGTCTCTTCTGAGAGATTTGAAAAAGGTACAACTTTTTGTCACTTTCTGGTGGATGGAGGATGCTGCACCTCATTCCTAAACCCACAGAGCCCCGGTCCTGCCTGGTATATCCACACCAGGGTCTGCCCCAGGTGGCAGTGACTGTACCCTGATAAATTCCAATGTGCCAAACTCAGTGCTCAGCTCTACGTTTTTTTCAGGCTTGTTCCCAAGAAATACTGAATTTCATGGCATTGACTCCTGATCCTTGGATTGCTTCTTCATCCCATCTCAGACATGTCTCCAAAGGTTGGTGCCTCAGGGAATTATAGTAAAATAACTTGCATTTTTATTTTCTTTTGAGTACTTTTATTTTATTTTGG
The DNA here is from genome assembly GCF_001522545.3 of Parus major. Taxonomy (NCBI): domain Eukaryota; kingdom Metazoa; phylum Chordata; class Aves; order Passeriformes; family Paridae; genus Parus; species Parus major. The sequence continues at coordinate 8,848,378 of NC_031782.1, read as the reverse complement.
GTTTCAAGGGAAACAGGAACAAGTTGAAAATGCACTCAGAGAAATCAGAATTCATGAAAGTCTGTTCTGCTCTGCACACTGAGTCAGAACAAGGATGGATGCAGGGAGGTGTTGCCTGGAGGATAGCAGTGCTGCTTACTGTGTGAACTGGAAAACAGCTCTGCTGTCACTCCAAGGTTCTTCCAACTGGGGGATGTTGAAATCCACATTCTGAATCCTTGGGTATTGCTACAATGTGCCCAAAAATACAGTTTTCCAGGGAGCAAACCGGGAAACATCATAAGGCAGGATGAAATCTCATAAGAATGTACTGAATGGCCAATGTCAATGGAAATGTACTTCATACATTGCTGGAGATAGTTTCAGGCATTAAAAACCCCAAACCCCACCTCCCAAACAAATGACTTCCTGATGCCTGTAGTTCTTTAACTCTTCCCTCTGAAAAAATGCAGGAATTAAGACTCAAAAGATATAATTAATCCCATGTTAGCAATGTGGGAGGATGTTGCTGGAGCAGGCAGGGGTAGATGCTCCACCAGCACACTGACCAGTGTGAAACTGGGCTGGAAGGTTTCTGCCACATTAAGGACTTGCTTTTAAACTTTCTTCCTGAGGTATTCTTCTGCTCAGTCATTGGTTTCTCCATTGAGTGTATTACACTCCCCTCCACCACCAAAATCATGGTTCTTTTCTAATCAGCTCTCCCAGACATATTTCTGGATATTTGTATTCTATCACCTGCAATCAGTCAAAAAACTACGGGAAATATTCAGCTTTATAGCTGAGAAAAAAATGTTTGTCACTTGTGTGATCTAACCTGAAAGAAAGGATTTTTCCCTGAAGAAATTTTGCTTAAAAGTCTGTCAAAATATTTTAATGGTATTAGTGGAGACCTTATCCCAGGGCTGCCTCAGCCTTTACAGTGGGAGAAACAGGTACTCCTTGAATACCCCTGGACAGAGAGCTCTGGATTGAGGAATGGAGGCTTTGTTTTTACCTCATTTTAGTTGTGCTCACAATTCACCTCTCTGCTAGGAGTTGTTCAATGCACCAAGATGCAGGAGGGCTCTGGGGTTTGAAGGTTCAGGCAATTCCCTGTGGTTCATCAGCCAACAAAACAGGGATGGGGAGAAGCTCTCCCCAGCCACAGGGAGCAGCAGCTCCTCTGATCTCAGCTGGGAAAGTGACACCCAACACTCCCTCCATGGCCACTCATATGTTCAGCTTACAGAATCACAGAACCTTAAAGGTTGGAAAAGCCCTCTAATATCATGTGTCCAACCATTAACCCAGCACTGCCAAGGCCACCCCTAAACCTTGTCCCCAAGAGCCATTTTTACATAGTTTCTGAACACTTCCATGGACAGTGATTCTACCACTTCCCTGGTCAGTGTTTTCCAATGCTTGACCACTCTTTCCAAGAAGAAATTTTCCCTCATACCCAATCTAAATGTCCCCTGGTGCAACTTAAGTCCATTTTATCTTGTCCTATCTCTCATTTATGGGAGAAGAACCCAATCCCTACCTGGCTACAACCTCCTGTCAAGGAGTTGTAGAGACCAGAAGGGTCCCCCCTGAGCCTCCTTTTGTCCAGGGTTGAACCCCCCCTGTTCCCTCAGCTGCTCCTCATCACACTTGTGCTCCAGCCCCTTTCCCATTGCCCAGCTCTGGACACACTCCCATTCCTATTGCTACGTGTGGCTTCTTCATATGGAAAGCCTGGAATTTAACCCCACAGCCTGGACAAGGCAGTCATTAATCTGCAGGCACATTTGGACTTTCCTTCTTGCCTCATGTTTTCCTTTGATGATTGTTTTAAATGCGTCTGTGTTTGCTTTAGGACTCAGACCAGAGCAATGCACTCTTCAGCAGACACTGGGGCTTATCCTGAGGTCTTCCATGTGTTGTTTTCATTAGAATCCTGGTTGCATCCTGGTTGCAGAAAAAAAAATTCAGTATTGGAAATACCATTTGGCCAACAGGATCCCACATTTGTATTATACAACCCAGCAGTGGGGTTCCCTTTTTCTGGGAATTCTTTGTTCTGGAGAAGACGTGCCAAGGCAGCGAGGTTGATTTATGTCACCAGTAGAAACCAACACTCATCACAACATTTTACAAACAGCAAACAGCTCCAAGGGCCTTGGTATGGAGGTGACTAATGCTGCTGTCCCTGAGCCCCACAGCTCCCTTCCTCTGCAGCCAAACACAGGGAACAAAGCCTGGGCAGCCCGTGCTGCCCTGCAGGGGGGTAGGTGCCAGCTGGGCAGCTCATCCCATCTGCAAATCTTCCCTTTGGGTATGCTGGTGAATGAATTGCCCAAGATATTTTTAAGTAGCAGAAGAACACAACGGTTTAAAGGATGTAGGGTTTTAAAATAAATCAGTTTAAAAAAGCCCTGCCCATAACTTGGGAAGTAAACTGAGGGCACACACACTTTGCTCCTGCAGTCAGGTCTGTGGTTCTTAGACATGGTGTTGGCTGCAGGTGACCACAGGCTCCCAGTTAAACACTCAGTGCTGCACTGTAGCCTTTCTTACATTTTTACATTATTCCATCTGTTTTACTGCCAGGATGAAATACATTTTCCCCATCCTGATTTTCCTTATCCTGGCTGTTCCATCCTCCCACTGTTTTAATCCCCCTCTTAGTCCCTATGTTCCTTTTCTATATGATGGGACTCATGCAAGGCTTTTAGTGTTATTGCCTCCTACCATCTATCCCAATCCTCCAGCCTGGGAAAAGCCCTCTGCAAGTGCAGTGTGTCTGGACATGCACTGCAGCACCAGAGAGGATCAGATCAAAGTGCACATCCCAGGCTCCCTCCCAGCGTGTGGGAGTGAATTCACTGTGAATCCACACACCATGTACAGACACTGAGCTCTACCCTGCTTGCTCAAGATGTGGTGGCTGCCTCCTGCACCTCTGAGAGCACCACATGTGTTCCTTGTATTTCTTACAATCACATCTTAACTTGTAATATTAGGGGTCAGGATATTTTAGGTGATCCTGGAGCAGCACGAGGAAGCTGTTTACTCCTGGGTTTCCTTTCCCTCTGTTACAGTGTCTGTAGTGGGGCCAGGTCTGACAGAGCCCCACATCCACAGATGGAGGGGCGGGCATCGGCCGGATCAAAGCACATCTGCTGGGGGCCAGCACATCCCTCCTCCACCAGCACTGGGGCTGCCTGCCCTCAGCCACCATGGGAGCCAACCACGGCCCAGCTGCACATCTCAGGAGCCAGGGAGCTGTTCTTGGGATGGACAACATAAGGATTTAAGTAACAGGTGTTGGCTGGGGAAGCGTTTTACAGGCAAAGTTTCGGAGCACAGAGAAGCACCTTTCCTCTGTTGGTCCTTATCTTTTGAGATCTGAGATTGCTGCAAGGTTTTCTACTTGAAACACAAAAAGGTAGAAGAACAGCAACTAAGCAATCATTTTGTTTGCTTTGCTTGTGCAGATGCAGAGGTCAAGGAAGTGTCATAACGTGACCAAATTCACTGGCTGGCGTGACTTCCACAGCTATAATAAATACCACAGAATGCCAGAAGTGGATGTAAGCTATTAACCACACTGAGGTAGGAAATCCAGGGATCAGGAGTTAAGAGACTATATTAAACATTTTATTTGAGATTCAGATGTCTCATGGAAGAACACAGCCTTGAAATGAGATCCAGACCAGCTGATGGCTTGGATGGGGCCATGTCGGATGGAGCTGTGGGCAATCTGATCTAGTGGGAAGGAGGTTTGATCTCTAAGGTCCCTTCCAACCCAAACTGCTCTGTGATTCTGTGAAGACACCACTTTGCACATCACTGGAACCACTCTGATTGCTCCAACAGGGAATCTGGCACTAACAGGTGTGGTTGCAGGAAAGGAAAATAAGTGTTTCGAGAGATGCATATCCAGCATTTTTGATCAGAACAGAGTGAAAACAACAGATTTCCTCTAACACACCAGCCTGAAGAGAGCTAAGTGCCTTTTGCACAATGTTCACCATGAAGTCTGTGGAGAGAAATCCAGCTCAAGAGAAATTCCACAGAAGACAATGATGTCCTAGTAAAGGCAAAAGGATAGTTAAAGGAAGGTGTGTTTGAGCACTGTTGATACATAATGGGACTGACAGTGTTGCACACTCATGTGCCAGAGGCTTTTCCTCCCTACTGAGGCAGCAAAAGTATAGTTTTAGCATATTCTGACATTAATTGAAAATGCATTAGTGGCTGAGAGCAAACATTAGCTCTTGGTCTTGAGAAATTTCCTTTGTCACAAGCATAATTGTAATAAAAACTGAAACACCAAAATAAATGTTAGAACATTTAAAAATCATAAAGCCTTCCCTATTTCCACTTTTCTTCTGCAATAAATTAAAAGCACGAGGAACTTCCCCTGCAGACACAAACATTAAGAAATCATTCGGCAAATGACTTTTTTCAAGCCTGGCATCTCTACCCTGGGGAGAGCTTTGGAAAGGTCACGAGAATTTGTCCCAGGAACGGCCTCTCTTCAAGCCTGGGGGCTGAATCTGTGGATCTGGGGCACCATGATGTTGGCCTGGCAAGGACAAGAGGGCAGATTGTGGGAATGCTGCCTGTTCTTTTCCAGGTGAGTTGTGCCACCTCCTCTCCTTATCATGTGCATAGATAGCTTTGCTCCAGGAGGCCCCTGAGCGTGTGTTTGAATCTCTTTTCAGAGGGATGTAAGCCCTTTCCTAGAGATCTTTCCTGAACAGCAGCCAGGAGCGATGACATAAGTTGTTGTGCTGCCTTGGGCAGAGCCAGGAGCACCCTGTGAGTGCCAGGACGCCTGGCACTGCCAGCAAGTCTGGAGCCACAGGCACCTGTGCCCTGAGGATGGACAGACTCTGCCCAGCAGGTCAGGAGGAGGCAGCAGGTTTCACAAGCTGCCCTCTCAGCACACAACACACAGGTCATAGCATCAGCCTTGGCACATTCCCCTTCACCAGGAAAAAATGGGAAATGCAGGACCAACAACAAGGAAGACATTGGAATTATCTGCAGGCATGCTACCTGCAGATCATGGCTCTCATCTTGGGGTGCCTGAGTTTAAAAACCCAGTCTCTCTGTGTGTACAGTAATTTCTTCTGACAATAAAATCCCCTCTGTCTCAGTCTATGTGTCAGAGGGACCAATAAACATGGGGATGTGCAGACACATTTTTATCTTTAGTTCTTATGGGTGCTAAGCTAAGGACCCAACAGTGCTGTTTCATGCAAGATCAAGTGTTGCAGTGTGAGAAATTAAATACCCAGCCATAAGACACTGCTGGTTGCACCCTTCTTGTGGTTGGCTCTTTGTTATTGCTGCCAGACTTTAAAATTCTGCTGTGTTTCTACATTTTTCAGGACTGGCATCCCTCAGAGTCCTAAAGGCAAGTGGAGTTCCCTCTGGAAAGTGAATTTTTTATGGGGAAAGTATTAAGAAGAATTATTATGTGTATAGTCACCAGAAAGAATATTCTATGTCCAGAATGAAAAAGAAGGGCAGTTTCAAAGGGATAATTACCAAACTTTTTATCACCCCTAAACCCACACATTCTCCATGGCATGTGGGTGGAACTGTAATCCCCCTGAGAGCGACAAGTGTGGCTTTCCCTTAGCCAGCAAACATGGGTCCAGGTTTCCTAAAAGTCATCTGCTTTACCATTTATGACTTAGTGTGAGCTAGAAAAACTGTTGCAAACAAGCTCTTCTCATCCCTGGGGACAATGCCCTGTGGTTAGGGAGGGTGGCCCCTGTCAGGCTGAGAGCTGGGGGGTGGCATCACAGCTTCCAGACATGATCACCAAGCAAATTTCTTCCCATAACCCTCAAGTTTTGGGATTCTTTCCCATTTACCTGCCAGGCAGCAGCTGTAATTTCAGCTGGGGTAATATATGGAACTCTCCTCCCCAGCCAGTGAGCTCCAGGGTTATTCAGTCCAGGTGTGACGTGGACTTTGAAGACTCCTGGCTTAGGAGCACATCCCTTCTTGCCTAAACAGAATAACAAAATGAAGCAAAACTAAAAAAACACCAGTCCCCACAGCAGGAAGAAGGGAAGTGTCACAGACCCTTAAGACATTGTAAAAAATGGGTAAATAAATAAAAGGTCCAAAGGTGTCTTTTATTTTATGATGGAGCATGACAGAATCAAATGTCTCTGTAACCAGAGTGAAATGACCTTTGAGCAAAAGCTAGTTTCATATCCACTGATGCTAAAGAAAGGATTTAAGTTCAGCCAAGGTCTTCTTCTGGCTCTCTTAACAGTGCTGACTTTCACTCAGGGAGAACAAATACATCTTTGCTCATGTAACAATAAGAATATCTTGATCTTTTCCTGAGTGACTACGCTGCAAATTTGCCATAAGGAGAGAGCTAAAGCTTGTGATAGAAATAACTCTCATCAGGAACAAGTGCCCAAGGGGCTTAGAAATGTGATTTTATTAACTTTCTGTCAGTTTTCAGTGCAGGATAAACGTCCACTTAAGAACATTAGCATTGCATTCCCTCAGAAGAGACATTTGCAGGACCTTGTTCTTCCCAAGCTGCTCAGCTTGCTTTGAAAGGGTGAAAGAACAAGCAGCTGGAAGGGATGGAAGGATGGAAATGGAGGCAACCTGCACCAAACCTGTCCAAGGCTGCATTTCAGCTCTGCTGGCACCAAGTCCTCAGCTGCTGATGCTTGGAGCAGTAGTTAGGGAAAGGAGGGGCTGTGAGAAGTCCCAGTGACAACCAGGTACTCACTTGACAGTTCCAGCTGTTTGCTTGAGAAGGAAGCAGGAGCCTTGTTTGCACATGGGGGATGCAGCATTGCACAAACAGGAGTGAAGGCTTTGGCACTGCAAAGACAGAGGGGGCTCCCACCTGCAGGAGCAAGAGGCAGGTGTGATGAAGAAAAGCTTTGAACAGGCTAAGCTTAACACTGCTGAGTTAGAGCATGTGACAGAGCTCACTGAGAGCCTGAACAATGGCAAAGAGTCTGTTCATTTATTATGCACTTAATCGATTGGTTTCCTGGCTGAAGAGAGAAGGAAATGGGACCTCAACCTCACTTGGGGCTTCTGTGTGCTGGGACTGACCTCAACATTCAGGACTATCAGATCATAAATTGTGGCATCAGTATGTAAAATTTACATTTAATTAGGCTTAACTCTCCCCAGTCTGGCCAGCCAAAATGACTGATTGATGCCCCAGGAGCAAGGGTAAAACATTTCCTCACAGCATCTTTGGAAGCAGGATCTGGGAGAAAATGTCAACGCACCTGATGCCTCCTGTCCCACAGTCAGGAGATCTTCTGTGGCACTGGCTCCATCTAGTCTCAACAGCAGGGGTTTTGTATTCTCCACTTCCCTCTAGAAAACCCATCTTTAAGTTTCCAGAGTATCCATCAGACAACAAGGAATATCTCTGGTTCCTAATGCCGGAGCACAGAGAAATACGGGACAGTGCTGTGCCAAGCCATGAAATCTGTTAAGAGCCCCCCAGAGATTTCAAAATGTAGAAGTGAACGTCCATGAGCTCACTGTGATGGGAGCACCAGGGCTTTGGGGACTGCATAATCCCTGACACAGAGATCACTGAGGGGAGGGAGAGCTGAAACACCCCGACTTCCCTTCTCCCCAGTAAAACATCATGGTTTTGAAATACTCTTCTGACATTCAAACCCCTTCATCTGTTTGTTTTTAACAGCTAACATTTTCTGAACTTAAATGTCATCTCAGCTGTATTCCCAGAGCTTAAATCATTCTGGTCCTATAACCATTCTTTTATGCTTATAGCATATATTTTGAATTAGTTAAATTAGATTTCACTCTGTTGTCAGTGACTTTCAGTTGTGATGCTTTTGACTTTCAGTTGCAAAATGCATGGAGGTTCAAGAGGCAGCAGAGTAAGCAGATATACAAAGCATGAATTAGACTTTTAATAGACAAAAAAAAAAGCTAGGAAGATGGAACTCATAAATTACTTTAGATATGCAGCCATAATTATTACATACATTTGATTTCTGTATACATATATAGGGATTTTTAGGAGGCCTGGTTGCTATGGTAACTTCTTTACTGCATGGTCCATATGTTGCTTCTGAAATTCTTTTTCCTCAGTGGAAAATTACACCCATGGACATGGATGGCATTTGTAAATCTCCTAAAAAAGTGGTAATTTTCCTTTTCTTCCTAAATGTCATCGACTGTGTAATGGAAGTCTTTGAAGTTCAATTCTCCTCCTTGTCAGTTCACCAAGCAAGAGACGTGAACTGCATCCAAACCTTCCCTCTCTGCCTCCAAACTTCTGCATTACCTTGCTGGAAGATTGATAGCAAATTCCCTGACTTTGTCATGGGTGAGTGTGAACTCACTTCTGTGGATATGAATGGTTTTGTCTGCTCTGGAGACAGGCAGGGAAAGCTCAGTCTGGAGAAGAGAAGGCTCCAGGGAGACCTGAGAGCCCCTTCCAGTGCCTGGAAGTGCTGGAGAGGGACTTTGGACAAGGGCCTGGAGTGAGAGGACAAGAGGGAATGGCTTCAAACAGACAGCAGGCAGGGTTAGATGGGGTATCAGGAAGAATTTCTTCCATGTGAGAGTGGTGAAGCGCTGGGATGGGGCTGTCCAGAGAAGCTTTGGTGTCCCATCCCTGCAAGTGTTCCAGGCCAGGTTGGATGGGCCTCTGAGAAACCTGGGACAGCGGAAGGTGGCCCTGCTCATGGTGGGGAGGCTGGAACAAGATGATTTTTAAGGTTCTACCCAAACCATTCTGTGAGTCTATGGAGGAAATGAGTATTTCTGGCTGCAGAATGAAAACAACTTCTAGAACTCGTTGTAGAGCAGAATTATTGTTTCCCATGAGGCTCAGGATGTCACTGTTGTACAAAGCCAAAGAGCTGGGGATCAGGACCAGCTCAGCTCCAGGTGTGTGCACAGCTGGGAACACCAAGTGCCTTTGGAAGCTGCACTGTGCTCTGCTCTCAGAGTGGACAGAGCAGCAAATCAGAGCCATCCATAGGCATACCAGCACTTTTTGGTGTGTTTTTTGTTGGCTCTTAACCTTCAAACTGTTCTTCTAAGGTTGTGGGACTTCTCTATTCATCTGCTGGGGTTAAGGGAAAAAACCCCACAAACCCAAATACCTGTACTGTTGCAATCATTGCTTTGTCTGCTCTATTTTTTTAATTTAAATCAAGGGATTAGGAATCCACAGTAGGAAAGTCCAGTAATAAGGCTGAAGGAGTAATTCCCTGAGCCAAGAGCCAGATTGGTTTGTCTGATGTGTCCACACTCAGGCTGTGCCTCAGCATTTCATTGCTGCCATCAGCCAGGAACACAAGCACATCTGTAAAATACGGATTTCGGTGAGATTGGATTAGGGATGGATTTAACTTTGTGTATCTGAAGTTTACCAAAAACCCAGAGACATTTAAATGTATTTTTAACCTTATTTTTTGCAGCAATTCTGATTAACGACTGTGGTTTGGAAGCCACCACCCTTGTCCACCTAAAGAGTCTGTGAATGTTGGCTTTGCAGAAACCTTTCTTGGTGCCTTTCACAGCTGCACTTCTGTTTTACATTGGAAAGGTTTGACACCTCAGCAGTATAAAGGTATAGGTTTTATCCCTAAAACTTCCCAAATGCAATTTCCATTATTAACACAATTGTGACAGCTATAGTTTGTTTATATTGCTTCACCTGGGGCACATAAACTTAAAGGACTGAAAATACCTCCATGCAATAAAAGAATTTTATATAATTGCTACCTCTTGCTGTAAGGGACAGCTGGCCTTTGAAAGTTGGGAACTCATTTACGTCATTGAAGTAAAATGTAAGCCTGGGGTTTAAATGACTGTAATTTATGTTTCTGAAGCTCAAAACAAAAATTTAGCTGTCTAAAGGGCAAATACCTTTCCAAACAAACTAATACTCATAATTCATCTTGGAGAGTGTATGTCTACAATCTCCTTCTAGAAGGCTTTCGATGGCTGTTGCTGTTTTCTTTTGATACTTATTCTCTATTACCTCTGCTTTGCTATCCTGAATGTTAAAATTTCTCTTGACACTTTCCTAATTCAGCTGTTTTTAATGTTTCCTAATGTGCTGTGCAAGGCTGTACAGTCACCAGGGACACATCCCAAAGCTGTCACAGGGGGCTCTGACCAGTGCAGCCCAAGGTAGGTGTGGAAGAGGCTGGCTCACCAAAGCCTCTTGAAAGCACTGAAAATTATTTATTTCATATGGCTGGACAAAAAAAAAAGTGCCCTGTGAGCAAAGTAGTTATAAATGTCCCTGCAGTTCTTGTGCTGAGCATTTTCTTGTCACTGTCTCTCAGCTTGTGTCTGAACATCATTTACATATTTTGGGTTTAGGGCCCCATTCCAAACAGCTGTTGCTTGTTTAGCTTTTTTAATTTTTTTTACCCCTTGTTTTTAATTTATAATACTGAAAATCTCTCTGGCATGGGTTGACACCAAAAATGTTTGTTCTAGTCCTTGGATGAAAGCACCCACCCATGGCCCCTGCTTTTATGATTTACAAATTCACCAACATTTATTACGGCATTGCAAAACAACAGCGACAATAAGAAATTCAACCACAGCTCCCTCACAGCAAATTCCAGGCCCAGTGCTCCTCTGCAATCTTGGCCATCAGCAATGGGGATCCTGCATCCATTTAGATGGTTTATTTCCAGATCTCATTTGGGGTGTGATCATGCTCTGCCTTGGCTCTGTCCCACATTTGTCATTTGCTTTTAATATATGTTCAGATATAACCATGACTTAAAAAGGATTAATCTCATTTTCATACTTCTAAAGAGTTTGATTGGGTTGCCCAGTATAGCTCAGCAGAGAAAAGCAAATGGCAGATTTAGTCAGTCTTGGGCTGTATAAGTGTGAATTGAAATTGGGTTTCTAGAGCAAGAAAACCACAACAGGTGAATCCAAATTTCACCTGAACACTGTGTGGGTGATCTTGATTCCTTCCTTAAAAACACCTTTTTGGGGAAAAGTGAGCATGACTGCAGGCAAAGTATATCCAGCAGAAATGAGGCTGGATATCCAGGTCCTGCTCTACCTGCCCTGATGACATGAGGGGGTGACCATGAACCTGCTGAGAAGGAGAGGACACAGCCAGTGATGTCCAGCTGATCCACCATTTACACCTGGTGTGGGCTGTGACCATGGCCAGGCTGCTCCAGGAGCTTTATTTAATGTGCTAGCCAGGTGTTTGGGAATGCTGTGGCTCACTGGGGACCCTCTGTTAGCTGCTGGGGGACAAAATTCCCCTTTTCCATGGAGGTTTTCCCCTGGCATGGGGAGATGTGGGTGCACACACACAAGTGAGGCAGTTGGGATCCTGGCCATGACACAGGCACTCAGCAGCTTGCAGGCTGACCCTTGATGATGGATTATTTTCCCTTCAGAATCACAGTACAAGTATTGAGGTGGGAGTTTGGGAAAAACACAGAAGTAGCTTTAGAAACTGTGCTCAAACCCTGCTCCCAAGTGAGAAGGGGAGCCTGAATGCAAGCCCAGTCCTTCCCTCCCAGCACAAGTGCAGCCCCTGGCTCCTGGGATGTGCTGTCATGTCCAGGGAATGTGTTTCCTGGACAAGCTGAGTCCATCTCCCTCAGCTCCCTGTCCTGGTTCTGCCAGGACCATCCTTCCTCGCTCTGCTGGCTGAGCCTGCTCTGAAGGGACACCTTGTGCTGGGGATGGGGGAATTGCAGAAGGACCAGGACCCAGTTTTTGGAGAAGTACAGCTGCCTGCAGCTGCTGCTGTGGTGAACAGTGAGTGTGGATGGGCCACACGAGTCAAAACCCTGAGCCCGACTGGCCTGAGACTGCCCCGAGGGCAGGAGTGGACCCAATTCCCATCTGCACCATCCAAACTTGGCCAGAGGCAAAAAAGTGAAGCTGGAGTGAACCTGAATTGCTGCTGTACCCATGGGTTGTTGCCTGAGAGGAAACAGTCCTGGATGCCAAATCACAGAATCCCAGAAGGGTTTGGGTTGGAAGGAAGTTTAAAGCTCACCTTGTTCCAACCCCCCTGCCATGGACATGGACCTCTTCCACTGGGCCAGCTTGCTCAGTGAAGAATATATTCCTAAAAGAAATTTAATAGTGAACAGAACCATCAAGTCTGAGCCACTGGTCACACCACGTGTGCATGGAGGTGGTGATGGAGCTGGCAACCCAAAGAGCAATTTCCTTTCTTACTCCCCGTGCAGGGCTGGATGTCACAGGATGCAGAGGAAGTTTAGTGTTTCTAAGAGGACACCACAATAAGGTTTGCTGCCATGCAGGAGTTTGTCCCTTTGCAGGAACTCACGGATGGAGGTGATTGCCATGATCAGGGACTGCAGTTTTTCCAGTCCTCCCTCTGTGTCACTGGTACCTTTTCTTTACCTGCTCAGAAACAGCTGCAGATGCTGAGAATTTAAAGCACAGCCCTTAAGATCTAATGTAGTTGAAATGTCTATAAACACCTTGAGTCTCTTTAGAGAGCTCTGTGCCTGCCAAACTGTGCAGCTTAGTAGGATGTCTCATTATTCATGGTGCTTCCCCCTCCTGCAGTCCATGATTATGTGACAACTGCAAGAAAAGTACCTTTAAAGACTTCAGTACATCCTCAATGCCTGAACTGAAAAAGTAGCCAAGGAAACTAACTTAATTAAAAAGTTGAAAACTTTTAATATTATTTAAGATGACCTCAAGACTTGGAGCATGTCTGCAGCATATTTTTCCAGCATTGGCAGGTAACAATAGTGAAATATTATCAGACTATTTTTTTCCTTATTTCTTTGTATTAACAACCCAAGAGCACAGATGATATCTGTTGAACATTGATCACCAGGTTCTGTTTTATGGCTGGAATAAATCTGACTAGAGAACAGAAAAAAGCATCCAGTAAAACCAGTGGCATGATTCATCATGATGGAAATTCACTGAAGGGAGCAGGTTGCTTACAGAAATAAAATTTTGGTTTTGAGTAGAGATTCGTATTGCACAGCAGACCAGGGATCAACTAAAATGGCTCCAGGCTATTAATCAGCAGTTTTCTTCCCTGCATATGTGTATGTTAGGAGAATGACAAGATAATTGATCTAGAAGAGCTCCAAGGATATACAAGAGGTAATATTTTCTTGGACATTGATTAAGACAGAAATTTCATTTTCTCTTCCTTCTCAGGGCTGGGTTTCCCACAGTATGGTTTGGAGGCTGCAGAGCTGGGAGCATCATCCATCACAGGAATGTCCTCCTAACAGGCAGGTGCTGACCCAGGTATATTGATGTAAGGTTTGTCATTAGGATCAGAATCTGGAAGCAAATCTCCCAGCCATCTCCACTCTGGGCAATTTGGTTTGTGCCATGGTGTGAAGCTGCAGCACATGAACTGGATGGGTCACAAAAACCCCTCAGCACTGGGACCAACCCCCTGAAACCCCCAGCAGGGGCACTGGGGAGAGCAATGCTGCTGTAACCACCGGCCCCCCTGTGCCCACAAAGGTGTCAGGCAGCACAACCATCCCCCAGCTCCTGAGTGAGCTTATTGCTGTCAATTCCAAATGAGATTGTAGGGACTTTCCACCATTTATTTGCTCATTGACTCTCTCCTCCCCACAGGTGCAAACAGTCACTTTTCTCCAGGGGAAGAACCTGTTTTCCTGCTGGACAGGAATGATGACCCGCACGCCTTCTGCTTCACGCATCCATCAAACCCAGCCTCTGTGTCCCCTGGAGTCTTAATTTTCCTCTTGACAGCAAAGACAAATGACTCCCCCAGGGCTGTTTGCTCATGTCTGCTCAAGGTTTCTGTGACATTTCTTGAAGATGACCTGTTTTTTAAACACACAATGAGTTTTCTTTCCACTTCCACCTACCACTGTGAAAGTAGAGATAGATTATCTTTAAGAAAACCTAATGGTGTCAATCTCTGACACATCCTCCCTCTCTGCTTTCGGCTTTAGGCTTCTTCTGGTTCCCAGATGTTGCCAGCTGTATTTTTTTTTCCCTTATTTGGGGCTGTCCTGCACAGATAAAGCAATATTTCATCATTGAGGTGCACCAGCCAAAAGAAAATATATTTTAATTCTTTTTTTCAATCCAAGCTTTCCCAAACTCACCCCGAAATCTGCCTTTTGGGTCCCCCAACACCATACCCCCTAAATGGTGGGGAGTATTCCTGTGGGGAATATTCTCCTGTCTCTAGGATCATCCCACTCTCTCTGACCTCTTCCGAGTACACAGCACCAGAAGCTGGGAGCTGTTGTTGGAGCCATCAAACCAAAGGAAAGGGGTATTTTGTGTTTAGGACAATGGTTCACCTGGGGTGTTCCAGGTGATGCAAGCAAACATTACACCAGGAACATTTGCTGTTAGACAGCACATAGGAATCACCAACTTTGTCAAAAGACAGTTGGATGGTTAATTTCCCTCATATGTATTACTTTTAGGCTTTTAATAGATTTTAATACTTTTTTTTTGGTTCCTTATTTATCAGATATTTCTGGAAATGACAGCAATATTTGTAAGTGTCCCAAAGGCAATTTCTTTCCCAGTAATGTCCCCTGGGACCAGAGTAAAGCAGTGGCCAGCCACCTGCCAGCCCCTCACCTGCTCACAGGTAACTCTGCAAAGCTGTGCCTTGCACACCACTCTTCTCTCCAGCCACACGGAAGGAACCTGACCTCTGCATGCCACCTGGGGGAGGCAAGCAGGCAGTACAAGGAGTCAGGATCTGGTTTTGTTCTTGATATTTTCATGATTAGGCATGCAGAGAAATAGGGGAAAAAGCACCTTCAGTTCCTCCATTTTCTCATTTTGGAGAGCTTGTCTTTGCAATATAGCTCTTTAATGTCATCCTCAGTAAAAAAATTAACTTCTCTCTTCCCAGAAAAATTGCCCTGCGGTATCATACACGGGATAGCCAGGTCTTGCACTGGAAATACCAAACACCCGGGTTTGCAAGGAACACTGCCAGCCCTGGCTATGATTAAATCCCTTAAAAATGAAGGGACCCTTTGGCCAGATCCATCCAGTTGTTGAAAGAGAGAGGAATGTGACTGCCACTTCCCAGTTTCCCTTGGCACAAGGATTTTCCAACCACCCAGCACATCTGAGGATGGGAAATGCTGCTGGACCACCTGCATGCTGGCTGTGCTCAGCAGCCAGCACATCCCTCCAAGTGTCAGCATTTCCAAACACAGCCTGAGCTTACACAAAGTCTTTCTGGTCCCACCTCAGTGACCCTGAGCCTACAAATGCTGCTGTGGGACTTTCCTCATGTTGGAAGGAGCTCCTTGTTCCCATAAATTATAGAATCATAGAATAGTTTGGGTTGGAAGGGACCTTTAGAGGTCATCTAATCCAACCCCCAAATGGAAACATTGCAATTTGGGCACTCTACCATGCAAACTCTCCTTGGCTGTTGAATGCAATAATCACACTCTGGATAGCTGTGAGTTACTGTGCAAAGGGAAAAGGCCTCTCTCAAACCCCCTGCTTTGTCCTTTTACCATTTTTCTATGTGGCTGCTTAATATATATTGAATAATTTAAACAATCCACATGCCATAACATGCTCCCAAATGTTTAGTTGAGTGTCCCCAGATTTGTTTTGCATGTTTATCCCTCCATTCGTTAGGAACATAAATGTTCTTTGACTTCACCCTGTGCCTTTCAGCATTATTTTATGGAAATTCCGATTTCCTGCACTGAAAGAAACCCTGATGATAATGAGAGGCTTGAAGCCTTTCAAACAAAGAAAAAGCAGATTGAGTCAATTCTTCATTTTGTTCTTAATCAAAACTAGTTGTGTGCATTTGCATTGACAATGAGCTCAGCACACAATGCTCCATATGGACTTGGCTGCTGGCATTCAGTGAATGGCAGGAGCCACCGAAAAACTCCCTGCTTTTCAAAGGTTTAGGGATGACCTTGCAAAAGTGTCATTTGTCACTGCCTTCCTTGTCCAGAATCACTAGGAAAATCCCTGGGAACAGGCTATGGAATTGCAGAGCCCAGTTCTCACAGGCCAAAGCAGCACAGCAGCACTTGCCTGCCAGGAAACAGCGGGAAATGAGAAACTGGAAGCTTTTAATGGAGCCCCCAAATATTCCTTTTTATGATTCTTTATCTGGATATTGGTCTTCTACTTCAAATGTTACTCATATTTCAACTACACTACTATACCAAGTCTACAATAAATATCAATGCAAACAAGCTATGGTTCATTAATCTGGACACCTATTTGCAATTCCAAAGTGTCTAAAACACTTGGAAACAAACCACAAACTTTTACTGTTCCCCAGTTCAGACCTGATCTCCCAGGACTCCCTTCATGCTAATTCCAGTCCAGTCACACCCAGGAAGTACCCACATATGTGCCATTTTAGGATCATGTCCTCCTTTTTGAGCACATTAACAGCCCCCAGCAGGGCTGTGGTGCACAGGCTTCACAAGTCTGTTCTGCAGAGCATGAACAATTAGAGGAGAGAGGGATGGAGAGTCACACAGGCATCCCTGCTTTTGCTGTCGTGCGTGGCTGGACAAGTTCTCCTCAGGAAGGATTTATTTAGACTCATTTTGGTTTGTGGCTGTGAGAGGCTTGCAAAACTTTTCACCTTCTTTCCCTGGAGTCATGTATATTTTATGAGAAATTTAAGAATTACCTCTTATTAAAATGGGGATAGTGTAATTACCAATAAAAAGCAGATGTTATGGCATGGCTAAAGCTTGAAAATGTGTATGTAGCAAGTACAACATACGAGCACATCCAGACTTTTCACCGAGATAATAAAAATTGTCTTCATTGAAACAAACAGGCCAAGTCACAGAGGTCTGAAGTCACAGGGAAATCATTACAGAAAACACTGAAAGGTTCCACAAAAGGGCAGCTTTGCTCCCACTGATCTCAGCAGCAAAATGTGAAGCAGGAGGTTGAGAACTCCCATCACTGTTCAGCTTGGCCGTGTCAGGAGGTGTTTGGAAAGGTGTCCTGTTAAAGCACCAAAACTCACCGTGCTGAGAACATCCTTCCCCTCCAAACTCTAATGAGCCCTAATTAGTGAGCTCCCTGCCACCTCCAGCACCTCTCAAGGGTCCACAACCCACCTGCAACACTCAAGATCATTCCCTTGGATCGTTCCCAAGTATTTTGGCAAGGCGTATCAGGAGCAATCTGCGTAGGCTGACTTTTGAAACAGGAATGTGCAAATAGCATGTAAATGGAGTTGTTCAACAAATCTGTTCAGGCAGTCCCAGGGTCCAGGAATTTCTGCTGAGCTCAAAACTTCCTCTCCCTTCCTTTCCTGAGAATTGCATTTATTGCTCTCTACAGATACCTGAAGGGAGGTTGTGGCAAGATGAGGGTTGCCTCTTCTTCCGGGGAACTAGGGATAAGACAAGGGGAAATGCCCTCAAGTTGCACCAGGGGAGGTTCACATTGGATTGCATGAAAAATTCATTCACTGAAAGAGCAGTTAAACATCAGAAGAGGCTGCCCAGGGAAAGGGAGGAGTCATCATCCCTGGAAGTGTTAAAAATTGAGTAAACATGGCACTCACAGTACGGTTTTGTGGTTATTCAGTCAGAGGCTGGACTTTATGATCTTGAAGGTCCTTTCCGATAATAATGATTCAATAATTCTATTGTTTTTTGCCATGATGCACTCATTTTGCAAAAGAGCCTTTGCAGCTCAGGCCATGTGTGGATGTCAGCCTGTGGGTATAAATTTGGGGCCAGGAAGATCTGTGCCTTGGCCAGGGAAGGCTTCAAGGGCTGTGGGAGCTGGAGGTGGGAGCTCAGCACCAGCCTGAATCACCACAGCAGCATGAGCTGGTGCTCACCCCTGACCACTCATCTCCAGATCCCAAGTCTCAGTCTTTGAGCTGTTCTCTGTCCCAAAGCACAGTGATTTGGGGTACACTGGAGGCAGCAGAGACCTCCCCACTTTTCCCCTAAGTCCCTCCCATATTCAGTCATTATTTCCTCTGCACACAATTTCCATGTTTCAGGGGAAAAAAGCACATCCAAATCCTCAGACTATTCTTGGCCCTGCCAGAGTGTTAACTCAGTGGAGGAACCTCCAGCACTGTGCTGGGCTGTGCTGCAGGCTGGAGGGGCTTGTTCCTGTTTGTTTGTACCAGCACTGGCTCTGTCATTCTGTGAAATGAAACTAAGACATGGATAAGCAGCCTTGACAGCAATTAGTTCTGGCAGAACCTTTGTGGTAATGAATTTCAATGACTGTGGAGTTTTGGGTGCCTGAACACTTCATTAGCTGCTGGTATATCAGACTGCTGCAGCTGAGAAATCACATTATAATAAACCACTTTTTACTGCAGGCAGCAACCAGGATAATATATGGGATGAATAATAATAGTCCATTTAAAATCGTTCCTGTGCTTTAGAGCTTGGGATTTACAGTAAATAGATCAAATACTATGCAGAAATGAGTCTTATTCAGAATTTCTCCATTACCCAGCTATTTATGAGCATTTTTTTAATGTATTGTCAGAGAAGTTGCTCCACTCTTACACTTGCCAGCTAAACTCTGAAACACATATATGTTGATGCAGTAATAAGAAAATAATCTCTAATGTAGCAAAATGTATTTTAAGTTTAAATGGAGGAAAATACATGATAACTATTTCAGTGTGAAATATCATCAAGACTGTCTCTTTTTATTTACAACATAATTTATTTTTTAAAGTATGGAAATACATGACTCATTGAGGCAATTCTCATGCTTTCTTCTATGTTTATAAACCAGAAATGCATTATTATAAGGGCAGATATTGGGAGAGCAGCTTTGTGCACAGGCCAATATTAATAGGACAAGGTGGAAAGATTTTTAACTAAAAAAAGAGAGATTTAGGTTAGAAGTTAGGAAAAAATTCTGTACTCAGAGGGTGGTGAGGGCCCAGCAGAGATTGCCCAGAGAATCTGTGGCTGCCTCATCCCTGGGAGTGTTCAGAGCCAGTTTGGATGGGGCTTGGAGCAACGCGGGATAGTGGAAGGTGTCTCTGCCCATGGCAGGGGGTTGGAACGAGATGGGATTTAAGGTTCCTGAAAACCAAAACCACTCTGTGATTCTGTGATTATGTTGCAATAAAATGGAATGTTAATTATCACTGTCTTTGCAATAATTAGCATGAAAATGAAAAACCCACGTTAATCTGAAGCTATTTCTATTGGAATTTATCCTTTTGAATGTGTCACTTTGGTTGCTGGTCACATTGTTGGAAGTCCACCAAACATTCTCTCCTGCACTGGAGAAGAAGGAGGTGAAGGAAGGTGATGTCTGGTTTATCAGGGCTTGTCTCAGCAGCTCATTACCTCACTGGCAGAGATAAAAGCAACTGGTGCTTCTTTAGAAAGTAGCCAGGCCATCTGCCAGCATCCCAGGAAAGCCAGGATGTCCACAGGACTGTACTGGGGAGGAGAAAAGGGACAGCTCTGCCAGCAGAGCACTGGGGTGGGTGGGGTGTTCCCCCTCTGTGATGCTCCCCTGGAACCCCATCACCATGGCAGCCAGCAATGCAGGATGGTGATTCTTTCCCCTTCCTGGATTCTTCTTGAGTACATGGTAACTATAAAAATATCCTTTGTCTCACCCTGGTGAGACAACCAGGTGGTTGGCAGTACATTACCCAATGGGTAGGTTCAGGCCCATTTGAATAAGTTACTTGTAAGGTATCCTTGAAGTGCAAAAACCCCTGGAGACAGTCAGTGTGGATGGGGAAATAACAGCACCAGAATGGCAAATAGCCAAGAAGCAGATAAACTTTGTAGAGCAAAAATATTTGTGTGTGCTTACCTGTAACAGCAAGATGACCTTTTTTCCCCCAGTAAAATATTGCCTTATATAGCAATGATCTGTTAAATTAGCTTTTCAAATAAAGACAGAGATAGAAGAATAATTGATTTGAAACTTCAAACTCTTTTAAAGACATGAATTGCATATGCCCATTTTGGTTGTACAGAAAACTCCAGAAGAGTATCTCTGGAGCACAGGAGGATTCTACAATATTTTTTTTCAGGCTCTACCCAAATTTCAATGTTCTTCCATTTCCAGAATGCTCAAAATCACTGCTGATCTACAAAGATTTTCAGGAGACCACAAATCACCCTAAATAGCCCAAGGCTGTGGGAGTTCTTTTCTTTGGCTTGGAATCTTCCAAGGCAGCTCATGAAATCTGATGTAAGTTTAACCTCAAATGAGGTAAAAACACTCTCTCTGCCATACAGTGCTGAACAGTAACCTGTGAAAAATCAGGTAGTGAGACTGGAGGCTGCTTTTTGTTATTGCTGTTCTTAATCAATAAGGAGAAAACACCTAATCATATATTTTTCCTGTGTTTGCTAAAGACTACTGGAGAGTGTAGGAACTTGGTATTTAAATGTAATTGAAAATGCTACATAAGGAAATATTTCAAGCCTCAAGAAGAAAGAGCTGAAAGACAATGTGAAATCCTTATGATCCTCAGACTTTAACTGGCCTGATTCTCTCTCAGCAGTGGTCGAGGTGCCATGGCCAGGGAGTAGAGCAGGACAGATCAACACTGGGGCCTGACTTTGCTTGTGGCCCTTGCCCATGGATGGCATAATTTTATCATGTTCAATCAAATACAAATTTATTTCAGGATGTGGAGACAGAACAACACCACAGCCCCATCATTCTGCCCAGGAGGAAACATCCCACTGACCAGAGACAGTCTTGAAGACCTGAATCCCAACCTCCTGCTCTGCAATGAGCAGCCTGGCCCAGATTCCCAGCAGCTGGACCTCGAGTACCTGCCCTACTACAGAACATCCCACATCTGCCCAGCATCTCACATCTTCACTGAAAGAGAAAAAAGCTCCAGTGAAGGCAAGGCTAACACTAAGCAGGATGAGAATGTGAGTTATTCAGCCACTCCACAAGATATTTTCTACACTGTTGGACATCTGAAGAGCTTCTTGGCCAACCACTCACATACAGATTATATATATGGTTAAATTGGGTTAAATACCTGCAAATCAGATTCAGATGAATGCACCTTGAATGTTTCTAAAAGGGCTAAGGGCTGGGAAGGGAAGGGAAGAAGAGAGGCAGGCCCATCTCACATCAAACCGTTACTCAAAATTAGGCCCTTGAAATGCTGACTTGTGCTCTGAAAACACAGTGCAGGGGCAGAGCTATCTGCAAGGATGAGATACCTGGGGCAGACCTTGCAAGGTGGACCCCTGTGCTGCCCTGTGGGGCACTGCTGGCTCTGGGGGGACCTGTCCCACTGCTGTGGGGGCCTGCTGTGCTCCCAGGGGCTGCGTTGTTCCCAGCGCCCCATCATCTGACACCTTGCTCCTGCTCATGTTCTTTTCAGACCACCCTGCCAAGTTTGGGGCTGAGCAAGAGGACAATTTCTGCCATGAGCAAGGAGGAGCCCTTTGCCCAGGAGCTGCTGGGATCCAGCAGCTCTGCACTCTGCCTGCCCACGGCCTCCTGTCCCAGAGGGCTCCCACGCCTGAACCAGCCCCCGTCCTGCAGAGGCTACTTCCCCTACTACAGGACAGAGGGAGGGATTTGCAGTGGCCCACCCCAAAGAAAAGGGTCCTTCACTAGGATAGAAGATCTGGAGACCAAAGGTGGAGGACAAAGGGGAGGATGGAGTATTTGGAATCTCCATGGCAGCTGCCTGGTGTCCTGAGAAGAGCGAAGGGGGTTTGTGAGTGCAGATGTGAAGTAGAAACTCTTGAAACCTATGACAACATGAAAATTCTGCATGAATTTGAATGAAATGAAAATATTCCTTCTCTCCAAAAAAAAACCCCAAAGTGATATCCCAGACTGTATAATGTAAGCAGAAAGAAGCAGAGCAGGAGTTTGGGAAATCCAATAAAATTTCTCTGGATGTGAGGAAGAGAACTGTGCTTTTCTGTAGCTAATCCCAAAGGTGAGATGCTCACTCAAGAGATGTGCAGCTATGGGAAATGACCAGTGGGAAAAAGAAAAAAAAAATTATTTATATCTAAGTTGCTTGGAGGAATTAAAAAAGAGACATAATTTCCAGTTGGGATTGGGAAATACATTTCCTTTCCCCCTCACTACAATCCTTCCATTGTATTACTGGCATCTGTTAGATGTGTGCACAACAGCCATACACAGGAGGAAAAGAAAACCATTTTTATTTAAATTCTTTGTCAATATGATTTTTTGAACACATTTCCATTATGTCTGTCTTCATTTCACTTGCACAGTCAGTAATGAAAATACTCTTGATTACTTTAATATGTGCAACTAGGAGCTTCTATAAACATCAGTTTTGATGCTGGAAAACTGGGAACAGCATCCAGGAACATTTTGGCATCGGTGAATCTTGATTTACACCAGATGCGGATCTAACCAAAAAAGGTCAGCTCAGTATTTTCTTTGCAGTTGTGAAATCTTGCAACATCCTCTCCTTACTGCCAACTATGTCACCTCCTCGAGACACCACACCAGTTGATGAAACATGGCCCTTTCCCATCCCTGCACTGTGCACAGACAATTTCTGTTCAAAATAGATGAGTTTATTCCAACCAGTTGGTAAATCTTCAAGTGTTTCTGTAATGGTTACACTCTGGTGTGACAGTGTACTGACAGGCTGTGTCTAAAGGTACCAATGTTATCTGTTTTAAGGATCAAGGAAGAAAAACACATCACATTTCACTATTCACATCTGCACAGACAGACCAGTTTTCCCTGTGGTAAGTGTGACACTGAGACCAGGAATCCTGCAGCCATGCAAGGTACATGATGGTTTTAATAATTATTTCTGCTTACACTGTACTTCAGTGGTTTTTGATCAGTTGGGAAGGGATTTTGGTTAGATTCAGGAAATCAGCAGAGCTCCCAGACAGGAGCTTTGATTCCTGTCTTTTTTCTAGTCACTGCTCAGGAAGAAGTGGTGCCTCACCCCCAGGTTTTTAAAAAATGTTAAAAAACCTGGGGTCAGCCAGACTGGTGAAAATTCATCCCAATGCCCTCACACAGCTGCCCCAGCTGGAATCAGGAATGCAACTAGAGCACCAACCATGCCTTCTGCATCCCTGCATTCCCAGTACTGCATCCCTGTATTCCTCAGTACCTTCCTGCCACCTTCCTGCTGAAAAACAAGATAAATCAGATTCCAGATGAACTAAGTCAGACTGCATGAAACAGCTTCTGGCTTTAAGCACAAAGAAGGCTGACATGGTGGGTACGCTGAAAGAAAGCCATGCAAAATAGAGTGAGATTATCCAGCTCAAGGGATCAGGCAGAGGAGGGAAGGAATTCTGTCTGAAAAGCAGGTGTGGATTGTTCTGAGAATATTAAATTCAGCATTTCCATAAATTTGGCATATTAAAATACATTGAATGATGTAGTATCAAATCCACAAATCTGGCTGATTTTTGCTAGATGGACATTAACTGCTTTCTAATGGCTGTATTTAATTTATGGGAACAGTGAACACCAGAAAGCAAGGATTTGGGAGATGAGAATATTACAAGCTTTGTGTTCATGGATCAGAGAAGCCTAATTTTAATCAAAAGCTGGCAAATATCATATCATATCATATCATATCGTATCGTATCGTATCGTATCATATCATATCATATCATATCATATATCATATAATATATCATATTGTATCATATATTGTATCAGTCATATCGTATGTTCCCATCTTGAAATCAGAGCTGAGCAAAACTCATGATTCTAATGTATTTTCCATACAGTCTTGCTAAGAGGTAAAAAGGAAAGGATGGAGTGTTGGAAGCTTTGTGTTTCTTTCTAAGGTTTATGCTACTTTATTACTTTTCCACATAGTTAACATCCTGTACACAGGCAGCAAATGATTTTTCTCAAACTGCTCCAGGGATCAGATTCCTGCCTCAGTGAGGACAACGTGTGCCTTCACCCCAAGAGTGGTCCTAGTCACACAGTTTGGTTCTTCCTTGTGTACTGATAATGTATTTCCTTTCATCTCTCTATTTGAAAAATTCATAATTACTGCCCTAAACCTTCAGTTCTTCAACACCAGCAGTCCTCTGGAGTTTGAAATACAATCTGCAATTACTTTGATGCATGCTGTGCCGTCCTCATTGATCCCGTTTAAGCTTTTAATCTCGTGAATTCACAAAGTTAATTCATAAAACAAACCAAACAAACCATGGCAAAGTATGTCCTTTAATAACAAAAGTGGTGATGATCATAGATGTCTTTGGGGATTTCTGATAATGCAGGTTCTTCTTTCTCAACAGTTGATGTCAGATTTCATTTGGAAAGCGGGGACAAGGCTCTAGCGACAATATTTGTTAGTGTGTGTACCCCTTGGGAAAAACCTACTTCAAAGTTAATGAAAGGACTTCAGAGACATGGCAGGGCATGGAATTTGTCTCTGAAGTCAGGTACAAGAGAGTTGTTTTAGCAAAACACTGCAGGCCTTAAGATCTAGACCCAAAGATTAATAAAATTAATGAGAGAACTCCATCAGCCTCAGCAAGATGAGCTTGGGCCTCCAGTTTCCCCATGTGGAAGAGAAAAGCACATTCCTTATATAAATGTGAACCCAAATAAATGCTGTTTTAGGGAGAAAGTTAGCTCCTCAAAATTTAAACGTATTGGTGTGCACTCTGCCCCAAAGACTGGTGTTAGCAGGGCTCTCCTTTCTCTCCCAAATCTGGATTGTGTCAACGTATATAACTAAATAATTTTATTTTGAACTCTGCTAGAAGGGAAGCTTTTGGCAAGTAGCATTTATCACAGAAGAGCAGAACTCAGCATGATACAAAGACACTTAAATAGGTCCCTGCCCAGCAACGTGATGGGAAGGAATGGAAGTGAGTCATTAATAGGAAACAACTTGGCTTCATTTCAGGACTGTATTTATGGTGAGTGACTAGAGAATACCTTGAATATACACCTCCATGCAAATACCAGAACGTGCACATTACTGGGTAAACCCAGGGATGGGGGAACAACACAGCTCCCTGCTGGGACAGCCTAATCCAGGACTGGGTGTTTTGCCAGTGCAGTTTAGGAAGCACGTCAGAGAGGAGGAGCTGTGTTCTGCAGAGCTGGGGTGGGTTGAAGGCAGTGCCTGAGGGCTGTGCTGAATGCAGAGCAGCAGCAGGAACACGTGGAAATACAAAGGAATGAAGAAGCAAGGTCTGGTTATCCACAGGGAAGCTGATGCAACAGGAGGGGAAGCAGCTGTGCTTCGGTCACACCTGGACCCTGGAATGGATTCCATTAGTCTGTCCTGACACACAGACATGTTTCTGTATCTACCTAGAGCTATATCCTAAATCTCACAAGATCAAACGTGTCTGGACCCAAGTGAGGTACCAGCTCAAATAAACCTGTTCCCCAAAATATGAAAAGATGGGCTGGGGTGAAGGCACAGGCTGGCCCAGTCTGCAACCCTTTCTCAGTTAATGGTGCAGGTGGGAAGGGATGGGGAAAAAGCAAACAGCCTGCTGACCTACATAATCCCCCGTAAATCTATCTGTCCCTACCCCAGTGCTACCAGTTCCCATTAACTCCTCCCAGGCTCCTGGGGGCACTTTTGCCTTTCCCAGGAACACAACTTGATGGGATTTGCAGCTGTGGGCAAACCAGAAATGCCAGCACCTGATCCAAATTATGTACTCCTTCTGCAGCAATCATTAGAGTTTCACATGTGGAAAAATGCATGTGCTGTGTATTTTAGTTTGCAGCCTTTTGTCAAGGCTGGTGTCCTTGGGCTGATTTCTGCTACTGGTAAATATAAATGGGGAAATGCATCCCCAAGGACAGCTGAACATCAGGATCACCTGAGCAGTGGACTCCTCCAAACTCATGTCTGGAAATAGATCTCCTGTGCAGGGGAATGGCTGTGCTCTGCTTTTCTGAGCACCTACCTCTGTGCATGAGGAAGAACTTCTGTACTGGGAGGGTGACTGAGCACTGGGACAGAGAGGCTCTGGAGCCCCCTTCCCTGGAGATATCCAAAGCCACCTGGACACAATCCTGAGTAATGTGGTCCAGGGGATCCTGCTAGAGCAGGGAGGTTGGACTAGGAGAGTTCCAGTGGTCCCTTGCAGTGTGAACCATTCCCTGACTCTGTGCATCATGCATGGGGCACAGCCACCTGCCTGGCCACGGCCTGCAGTCCGGGGGGAGACTGGACCTTCTCATCATTTTAGCTGGGAAAAAACAATGCCAAAGTCTAGAGGTGGCACAGAGATGCTTCTGTTGCAATTACACCAAAGAGTAAGCACACCCCATGGTGGCTTGTACTGAGCAAAATTATGAAAGGCAAAAATTGGAAATTCTTGCAGGAAACTGGCAATGCAAGCAATGCAAAGGGACCACGGTGGAGAGTGAGGAGTTAAGCTTGCCTGGCTGACCAGAGCTGTGAAAATAGACACCAACCGGGTGGGAGGAGGCAGTAAACTCTTTCCCACTCCAAAGCTCTGCAATGGCTGAGACATCAAAACCCCAACACAATATAAACCAAACAATAGGGTCTGACAGCTGCACAGTGTTTGAACAACGCCTCAAATGGGGAAGCTTGTGAAATTCTCTGTATCCCACTGGAGCATGGGAGCTGCAGCTTTTCCTGGTTTCTCTGGCTGTATTTTCCCTTAAACCAGAGATTGTGCCCCTGGTCCCACCACATCCTTTCAGGGACCCAGCTCACACCCACAGCCACCAAAGTTTGGATTTACTCCCTGAACACATTTCCTCTGGCAGCAGGGTGCTGATCCCTTCCCTTGAAGAGCTCATTCTCTTAGGCATCCTCATGAATGGGTGCTCTGGGTAAACATGAGGGGGTCTCACTCCAAGCAGCTGCCCCGTTAGCACCTGATGATGGCTAATAATAATGATAAATGAATCTTAATCTTTCTGCCACAATTCTCTTTCATTAATATTTGTATCTGGCAGATGTAACCCCAAGGGATAACTTGAGCTGCTAAGTATTAGTCTGCTATGTACAGCTGGTATTTTCTCCAGAAACTCTGAGGACATTATTTGAAAGAGCATAATATGTGCAATTTTATTTTTGATTGTTAATGCTGTCATGTGTCAGCATAGAGAAGAATGTTTATTTTAGGCCTCCTCATCTAATGAAGTAAAAAAAACTCCCTTAGATCCCAACATTTCATGAAAAAAGGGATCTGATGTAAAGGAGTGATTACACACTTAAACAACTGGCATTATCACAGAGGTCAAGCTCGGCTATGGATACACCACTAAGCCTCCTAATTACAACAGGGTGTAATTTAAGGCGTCTTTAGCTCTCAGTGATTTAAACGTGTGCCATTTTCCAGTTAGATGTATGTGTTCAGCTGCTAAAAAAAAAGTCTTGTGAAGGCATTTTTGGAAGCATAAACGTTCAATTAAATTATTTAGTTGAGTCCTCATAATTGGGCTGAAGTCTGTTTATAACTAATTCATGACACAACATAATTAGCCAAATGATTAATTGGTAATTACTCTATGAAAACACATTAATCATTGTGTTTCTTAAATCAAGCTCCTCTCTCTACACCATTGCAAACCATTTGGCTCTGGTCTGTGACTGTCTTGATTTATTTCTAGATATCTATCTATGTCCTGGCTATGAAATTTGGAGGAATCTCCTCCCGGCTCTCAGCAATGCACTGACAGCTGTAGCAACAGGCAGCATCAAAAACATTTTCCATTCTTTTAGCATTTTATTACCCTCCCCAGACATGCCTGAACCGTGGCTGGCTGGATATCGCTTCTTTGATGGTGCTCTCATTTGAAAGTAGAAAGGGAAATCTTGCAATTATGTTGATATGAATACTAAGAAAATGAGCAGATGAGGATGTGAAATACAGTCAGCCTTTGTGTCTGAAACACTCCTCACCCTGCAGGGGCTTCAGCCTTATGGTTTCCAACATGAATTGTTAAACCATGTTGGCACAGGGAAAGCACCAACAGGTTGTATATAAAAACAAAGCTGCTTGCACAGTTGTGAGTTTTCTCCAGAGCTGCTGGGAATGCTCTAGCCTTTGGGAAATGTGGCTCACCACGGCCAGCACAGGGAAGGACAACTGAGCTCACCCACCTGAGGGGTCAGGGGACAGCAGTGGGCACAGAAGGAGTTTCACAGCCAAAACAGCCTCAAAACAAAGTCACAGACCAATTTAGGTCAGCAAAGCCCTCTGAGATCATCAAGCCCAACCATTAACCCAGCAATGCCAAGTCCACCACTAGCCCACGTCTCTAAGTGCCACATCCACGTCTTCTAAATCCCTGCAGGGATGATGACTCCATCACTTCCTAGGAAGCCTATTCCAATACTTGACAACCCTTCTGGTGAAGAAATTTTCCTTAACAGTCAACCTAAACCTCCTATGTGCAACCTGAAGATGTTTCCTCTTCTCCTAGAAGATTACAGAAATGGAAAAATAAATCTTAGAGTGGCTGATAAACACTTTTATCTTTGCTTGTTCTCAGAAGGAGAAGGAAAATCTGAAATGCTTTAAGAGAAAGTAGAAAGAGGAGGTGAGCTCTCAGGGAACGTGCTGGTCATCTGGAGGAGAAAAGAGACCACACATCAGCAAGGAGCACAAAAATCCTGAAACTCACCGAAATTGAAGGTTGTTCAGAATTTCCTTTGAAAGGTTTCAAGGGACATGCTTAAACAAGCAGGGCAGGTAGATGTGGTATAAAACCACCCATGGGAGATGGTTGGATCCCCGACTCGAGTGTGATGGAGATGTATCCTACTGGTCCCACACTGAGCTGGCAGCCCCTGCAAAGCACTGTGTTGATTTCAGCTGATTTCTGCCAGGATTAACCACAAAGGCCCCTGCTGTCTGAGGGGCCATTTTCCAAATAGTCCCTGAGTAACCAAAATCAGATCTACATGAAGACTCTTGAAAACAAGTGAGATTTTCAATCTCAGTTTGTTCCAGCTTTTGAGAAACTGTGGAGCAAAGCTGATTTCTGTAGCAGGCAGAAACTGGGTATGGTGGTGACTCTGGGTGGTGACTCCATGACAGCACTCCACAAAGTAATTTTTATTTAAAAGGAAGCTGACATTGCTAGGTGACACAGAAGACACCAGCTTCTTCATGCTCTAGGTATGATTCACAGCAGCTTTAGTATTTTAACAGGGTAAGTAGCTTCAGTGACGTGCTAGAAATGAGGGTTGAGCCTGTTTTTCAGCTCAGGTGCCCTAGGGACCCTGTGCTGACTGCCAGATTGCTTCCTGGATGAGAGCATAACTCAGCCATCAAACATTTTTTTACCCCTTGCATTCAGCTTTATGTACCCAAAGCTGTTCCTAATGGGGTGCAGATGTTTCTCAGACTGAGTTGTCACACAGAATGGGCAGGGGAAGGAACTACTGAAAACTTCAGCAGAAAGAAGAGAAATTGTGGCACCTGTGAATCACTAGTAATGAAAGAGTTGGGCAGAAAAAACATAAACAATCTTTTTTGTTTTTTCACCAATCATTGCTGCTGTCCCATGAGGGAAATATGGGAGAGGCACATGGACAATTGGAACTCTGAAAGTTAAAACATGAAAACTCACAGAAGGAAAAAATAAAGGAGAAAATAGAAGCTGTGAGTCCGTGTTGGGGTGAGCTGCAGTGACAGCAGCAGCTTGGGCAGCTCCATCCTGCCCCCAGCGCTGCTAATTGCATTAATTGCTCTAACTGTGAGACTTTGGGGATAGCAGCAAACAGCCTCAGCACTACCTGCCTGTAGCCTCCAGGTTCCTGGGATCTGCTGATGAGGAACAGGATACCTGAGAAGGGACAGGGATGAAGCCACAGCACATCCAGGCGTGATGTCTACAGCTTTGAGATTTGGGTCGCACCAACCAAAGAAAACTCCATGCAGCAGCAAGCAGCTGTGGGGTAATAAAACAAGCTGAAAGTTTCTGCTTGTCCTCATCTACAGCAGGTCTGGGCAAGTTTTATTTCTATGACTTTTCCCACTGAGCAGCAGCAGCAATGGATGGAATGGAATGATCTTGGGATAATTTGAGAACAAGTTTCCTGACGCTTCTTCTAAGTCCCTCACTGAGAACATTTTTCTCCCTTCTGTCTTTTTTTTCTGTATTTTTACAAGCAAAATGGTTTGAGAGGCAGGGCTGATGGGCTGGATACCACATGCCCTGTTGAGGGGGATGCTGAGGCTGGAGACAGGAGCTTTCTGCTTCCTCCCTGCACAGTCCCAGCTGCCCTTGGGAGGACCCTCAATCTCTGCCTATTCCTCACCACAAGCTCACACAGCAGTAGTAACAAAGATTCAATCAGCTTTGGATTGACTCCTCTGACATTACTCCTGATAGTGATAGGCAGAAATCTGGAGAAATGATGGTGAAACTATTATTAAAAAAGAAAAAAATCACAAATAAAAATGAACCCAGAAAACCTGAGTAGGTAAAAAATATTCCACCTGTAAAAATGTGACAGCCACAACTCGAAAGGCCACTGTTACCTCTGGCCCATTCAGACCACTGTGTTGGCTGCATCTGTTAGCTGGCACCAGTGTGGACCCTCTGAATGGGAAATAATTGCATAGGTAATGAGCCAAATGCTGAAAATCATGGTCCTCAAGGTGGTCTGGAGCAGTGAGGGGGCTGCATCTGCCTTCTCTAGGAGAGGCAGGATTAGAGGAAAGCCAAGAGCAGCCAGGAGCAAAACCATGGCAAGAATTTTAAGGGAAGAAAACAGCTTTCTAAACCATTGGGTAGTTGATGATGAGGAAGGCAAATGCCTTTAATGCTGGAATGAAATGGATTTAAAAGCCATCATGAAAAAATGATCTCAGCTGCTAAGCCTGTAAAAGCTCCTCAGTATGTCCCATGGTTGGAGAGGGCTTGTGGTCCCCACCATCATCTGCCACCTGCATCTGTGTCCTCATCCCTGCCCCACCCTGGTGTCCCCTGCAAGCACACAGTGAAACCTGTGACCTGCTCCTCTGAAACGGAGAAAATCAAAAGAAAGTGCAGAAAGCAGCATTTGGTAGTAGCAGCACAGCCTGGCTTTATCATTTTTTAGGGCAAGAAACTGCCTTTGAAAACAGAAGATGAAGTTTTGTGTCATACCAAAGGAGTGAATTCCTGACTCCTGACATGAGATGCTGCAGGAGAGCTCCAGCTCTCAGCCCCAAGGGCAGGACTGACAGCCTAGCTGTGCCTGGACCATTCCTCAGGAACAAATGGCACATTTTCAGGCTGGTAAAACAAATAACAGCTCGTGCCAAATGCTGGGAAGAGACAAAGACCCTTAAGACTGTGATAAAAGACTATTTTTATACTTCATCAGTGCAGGGAGGCCAAGTTGTGGTTTCCTCATCATCAGATTAAAAAGAAATAGGGATATAAATCCTTCCCCCACAGCAAGGAAAACACAGCTTGTGCAAAGCTCACTGATCCTTCCTGCCCTGCTCCAGGTGATTAGCCTGTTCTCACTGAACCCCCTTTTCTGGCTTTTTCCCCCTCAAACACACCAGTGTGGGGACACCCAGGGTGTGCTGAGACCCAGCAAGAGCCGCAAGATCCTGCCATGCCATGGATCCAAACACTGTTTTATCCAAGGTACCAAATCAAGGCACCTGGCTGGGAGGTGCTTTTCTCTCTCATATTCAATGGAAGTGTTCAGCTCTGTGCAGAGCCTGAGCTGACATCCTAACAGGAAAATCCTTTACCATTCCCCTGGATGCCAGCAGTCTGTCCTGCTGTGCAGGGTCCATCTCGGCACTGGTGTGTGCAGGTGAACAGCACCCTCTGCAGCCACCCGGGCTGCCACAGCTGGGAAAAGCATTTTAATCCCTCTTCCTCTGGAAATTGAGACTGTGAATTCTCATTAAATTAAGATAAACTTGCAGTTGTGATACCAGCTTAATGCAAAGCCCATCAGATAGGCTTACTTTAGCAAAGTCAGCTACAGCAATGGATGCTTTTAAGATCTGGACAAACTCTAATATTTGTAATTTATTGTCATAGTGCCCTCTTGGACACAAAATGATAAAATGATTCCAGTTAACCACAAGCAAAATGATATTTTGCAGGATATGGGGAATATGTTTTCCAAAACAAAGAATACAATTTCTCCATGTGCTGCAATTTTGCAGTCAGGCAATTTTATATGGTTTTGTAGAGCTGGAAATATCTTTAGCGGCTAAACAGTGACTCTCCTGGCTAAATCAATAATTTGTCTTCCTCGGTGCTTCAGGAGGGCTGTGAGTGCTTCTTATAGAGACAGATGTACGGAGGAAGGGGTAAAGCAGAGATCTGGAGGGCAGGCAGTCGGGGAAACTGCTCCAAAAACACCTTCAGGAGGCATTTCCAGGATGGGTAGTTTATCCCATTTCCTTTTGGTGGCACTGTCGGCCCAAATATTATCAAACATCAGGTCCAGGTCCTTGGGGGTCTGGCGTTCTCAAGGTACCAAAATCTGACTGCTGATGATATAGGAAGTACATTGCAGCAATTAATTTCTGTTGCTTTCATACATTTGGAGGAAAAGTGTTGATATATGCAACAAAGTAATTACTCAGTGTTGCATCTGTGACAAATACCCAGGCTGGACCTGAAGATTTTGTGCTAAATTCCTTCTGGTAGTGGTCACACTGATGGTGTCTCTGGGATGACAGCAAGGATGCACAGGAATGAGCCACTGGCAAAATAATACATTTTGCAGAATGAACATTTCTTTGAGCTTTGGACAGACACCACAAGAGCACAGCTCAGACCAGATCTGGGCTCTGATCCACAGATTTCCAGAGTGAAAAGCTCTGGAATTTGCAGGCAAGGACCCAGCTCCTGCTGTAAAGCCCAGCAGCCTGAGCTATGTGGAGCCCAGCGTGGGGACATGGGTGCTGAGACACCCCCTGGCCCATGGCAGCACCAAAGCCAGGAGATGTTGTCCTGCAGGGGGGTGACCCCTCACAGCACCCAGGCTGTGAGACCCAGCTGCCTGGATCGGAACACGACCGTGTGTGATTAGCAACTGCTTTTGACAGATTTTCACTGACTGGGTTTTTTAACTTTGCAATGCTTGTCACAGCCTCCCTCTGCTAAAGCCCAGCAGAAGGTCTGGCTCTTTGCTCTAGAGTATTTGCCTTCCCTGTTTGTCCAGGAGACAGGCAACTCTTAACCACACAAAGCCTCAGTGAACTCCGGGCAGCTCCCACACGTGTCCCGGGGAAAGGAGCCACGAGCACACCTTTGTTCTTCAGGCTTTCCTCATCTTCAGCAGCTCCTGGAGCCAAAATGCACAAGGACACATCCAGCCCCAGCTGAAGGTGCAGCACTCTTCCCTGTCCTCCTGGACTTTGAGGAGCCCCCAGAGGGACCTTCCTGGAGTCCTCTTTATAATTGATAACAGATAATTGCCATCGAGAGATTTGCAAAGGGTGAACAGGATTTCTCCAGCAGACCCAAGGCTCTGCTCCCCATTTCCCCATCTTCACTCAGCTGATTTTTCCTACCCAAGCCCTTCTCAGCTTGATGCTCTCTTGATTTTTGCTTTCACTACAGTGATGCTGCAAGACCTTCCAGAAAGGATGAACACAAATTATTCCTGTAGACTCCACAGTGAATTAATGGGGCTTAAATAGGACATTGTGAGCAGGGAATCAGTGAGACTGAATAGAAACAAAGAATGCTTCTCCATTAACACAGATGAGAAACTTACTGTGCCTGTTCAATCAAAGCATTGCCCACAAAGCACTGCTGTTTGCTTCTCTCATGTAAACTTCCCTGCAGTTTTCAAGCACCATGATTGGTATTTGCAACTTTCAAATCTCCAGTTAATGGTGCTGTTTGCAATTCCTCTTCCTGGTGCTACTGATTGCAGAGAAGTTTCCAAGCAAATAGGGTGTTCAACCTGTAAAGTTAGCCTGCTCCTCTTCCCCCCATGATGAGTTTCCACCCCAGCCCAGATGGGCCTGGAAACCTACACAAAATCCCATTCCTGTAAAGGAAATAGTAAAAAAGGTGGAAGAATATTTGGAGGGGTAAACACAGAGGAAACTTTTTGACTGAAGACAATCATAAACACACACACACACACACACATACCCCTCACACCATTTAAATTTAATTTTAGAACTGAATATTTTGATTAATCACAATTACTGAGATTTTCAAGGTGTTTTACACAACCCATGGTCCAATTTGCCATTTATTTTTCTAGAGAGTTAGACAACCATCTTCCACAAGCTGAAAAGAAGGGTTTATTCTTATTTACAATTGCCAGTGGGTTTTTTGTGTGATACTGTGCATTCACCTGCTGGTATTCCAGATGTGCAAATGCATGTCAGCAGAAGGGGTTTGATCACATGAAGCTGGAGCTCAAACTGAACACATCTCACCTGAAGAGTCTCTACCTGGTGTCTGACTTGACACAAAACCTGGAAAACAAGAGTGGGGACTATTTTACCTAAATGTGGATGTCTGCAGTGGGACTGTGTACACCTGACCTTAGGTTCCCACTGGATGACAAGTCACAAGCTCATCTCAGATGTCCAAGGGGGCTGCCATGACCAGCCCAGGCAGAGAACTGAGAAGGAAAATGTAAAGCTCAAAGGAATAAATCCTGTCTTAAGTGTTGAGAAGATTCCTCCTGGCCACCAGCCCTTTTCCCAAGACCTTCTCATTCTTTACTGTGAGCTTGCAGCAGGTTGCCCAGGGAAGGTGTGGATGCCTCATCCTTGGGAGTGTTGAAGGCCAGACTGGATGGAGCCCTGGGCAATCTGACCTAGTGGAAGGTGTCCTGCCCACAGCAGGAGGGTGGAATGAGAGGATCTTTAAGGTGCCTTCCAACCCAAACCATTCTGTGGTTCTATGACCTGACCATGAAGTATGGTGGGGCTGAAACAGGGAGACAGGGAAACCTGTTCATGACTTTGGGCAAAGTGCTCCACTCATTAGCAGTACAACCACATGTTGCCTGCCCAGCTGCTTCTGCCAGGAAAACTTCTGCTCTTTCCAGCTTTTATCAATAGCTGCTGTGTGGAAAATGAACCCAGGCAATGGGAGCAGGAGTGACAGCTGGCTGTCTCCCCCTGCCAGAGAACACCTTTGCTGCCATACTGCAGCTGGCTTTTACAGCATTGCTCTGCTCTCAGCTTCAAGCACGTCCTGCTGAGCTGGCTCATCTCAGCCAAAACCTCCTGAGTTTGTGGGACAGTCAGCCTTGCCTGGCTGGGAGTGTGGCTGCAGCTCACCCAGCTCCAGATACTGCTGCTTCTCCTGCTCTCCAGAACCTGTGGCAGAGGAAGAGCTCGGTGCAGTGGACAGGGCTGCTCATTGCTCTCAAGAAAAGGTGTTGGATGGTGTTTGAGAGCTGCTCATGGAATGTCTGCCCTGACTGTTGGCTG
The DNA here is from genome assembly GCF_001522545.3 of Parus major. Classification (NCBI taxonomy): domain Eukaryota; kingdom Metazoa; phylum Chordata; class Aves; order Passeriformes; family Paridae; genus Parus; species Parus major. The sequence goes on along the minus strand of NC_031782.1, from coordinate 8,813,027 downwards.
GTGCTCAGCCAGGCTGGGATCTGGGGGATATGTTACATATGTTAGATAGGTTAGATAGGTTAGATATGTTAGATATGTTAGATACCTGGTGCTGGAGGCTGAGGGCAGCTGGTCCCAGGTCTGTGCAGCACCATGGAACTACATCAGCTGGGTCTTGCCTGTAGATCTGCAGAGAGATCTTCTCATGGGATACCAGTTACTTCAGGCATTCATCAGAAGAGTTCCCTAAAAAAAATGGATAGAGAGATGATATGATATGATATGATATGATATGATATGATATGATATGATCTATGATATGGATTATATAGATACAGATGATGAAAAGACCAGAGGATTCCTTTCACTGCCAAGTTCTTCCTGGAATGCTTCTCCTCCAGTAAACCCTACCCAGGTCCTGGGCAAGCAAGAGCAGAGAAGAGCTTTTCAGCTGTTCACAGTAGGACCCTCCATGCCTGTTTCTGGTGTGTTTGTAGCCTCTAATTCATGTGCCATGTACATTCTTTCAGAGCAAGCACTCGTTCTGCTGCCTACAGAAACAGGCTTGTTTGGTAGCTCCTGGAGGGGAAAACTATTTCTGCTATGTGCCCCCTGACATGTCTTCCCACAGCCTGCATCTGTCTGGTTGCTCTAGCCATAAAGTTGTCCTCCTATCACCACTTACACATTGCTTCAGACTGTTTGTACACTGCTTTTTAATTTACTTGGCTCTGCTCATGCAACTCAGCCCCTCAACGAGACACCAAGCATTATAAATCTGGTACCAGTGACTCTGGCTGCAGCAGTGAGGTTTAATGTCATTTTACTTGTACCTCATCCAGCAGCTTAAGCCATTATTTTGTACTGACAGGTTAATATTTTAAAGGAATTTAAAGGGAATATTTAAAGGTAATTTGAAAATGAATTTACAGCTAAATGCATCCTAGCCCAGAAATCATTAACAGATGGATACAAAATTAATAACTCCTTTCTATCTCTAACATACTCTGTCCCTGCTGAGTTGATTCTTAAATTCCCAGAGCAGTTAACTGTGAATCTACCACAAGTTCCTGAGTCTGACCCAGTTCTTTCACTGCAATGTTCTCCCAGAGAAAACACACAGCTCCAGGTAAGACATGGGAAATTCCTTCCTTTTTATTGGTAGCGTTATAAACCTGGTGTGGAAACTACGTAAGCTGGTCAAAAGAGAGTGGTACTGTTAAAAAAAAAAAAAAAAAAAAAAAAAAAAGGGGACTGTGATTGAGAAGGAGGCAGAATCCAGAGTGTTCAGGATGACATAATCTCCCTGTTCCCCCTCTTGGCAGGGGGAAGAGAATTCCTCATTCCTAATCAAAACCACACTTAATCCCCCTCTGACCAGCACTTGAGAGTGGCTACAAGCCCAGGCTGGGACTCAGAGCAGCAGAAAGGATGGATCCCTTCCCAGTTTTCCATAGGTCTCTGCTGCCTGTAACCAGTATCAGGAGATGTCCTGCCAGCTGGGAGATGGGGGGGTGTGTCTCAACAAACAGAGCTGTATTTGACAGCAGCAGGTGGAGAGAAGAGCCCCGAGCCTCTCAGCCCATGGGCAGGATGTGGCAGCATGCTGCAAGGTACTTCTGACAGCAAAGATGCTCCTGCCAGAGCCACTGCCCAAAAGCAGCTTTGCTTTAGTGGTATCAGCTCAGTCCAGTTTGGTAAAAATCACAGAACCATAGAATCCTGGAACAGTTTGGGTTGGATGGGACATTAAAACTCATCCAGTTCCAACGTGCCTGCCATGGGCAGGGACACCCTCCACAAGGCTTAAAGCAGCAGCAGAAGCTGCAGCACAGTTCACCAGTGATAACCAGAGAGCTGCCTCAGCCTGGAGTGGCTCCCCTGCTCCCAGTCCACAGCTGGCACTAAGGATGAACCCTGTCTGAGTGGCAGCCACTGTGCTTCAGGGACAAACAACCCCTCACAAACCATCGAGGAGCAGGGCATTGAGGGGCTGAGCAAACACTGACTGTCCAGGCTTGCACACAGCTCCCAGCCCACACTGGGTGTGAGGGCACTGCTGTCAGCAGCAGCCTCGAGCATCCTGCACCCCTGGGACAGCTGCAAGGGCATCTCCACTCAGTCTGTCCCAGCCTCCCTCCTCTAGGCCAGGAGTTGTTTAAACTCTCCATAACGTGGTTTCAGCTCCAGGTTCAGTGTTGCACAAAGACCATGTCCAGTATTCTCCCTGAGTTAGCAGATGTTCTGAATCTGGCATGGAAATATGTTACTCCCAGTTAAAGAGAATTCATATGATTAATGATTAATGCTGCTATCTGAATAATTACCTCATTCAGCTTTTCTTCTGGTTTTGCAAGAAAGCCTGCATGAAAAATGAGGACAAAACCCTTTTTCTGTGTTAGTGTATATGTGGAATGTTTTCTCTACATAGACGAAAGCAAGTTTGAGAAAACAAATAACTGACAAGTTTCCACAGTACTTGTGCACACATGTTCTCTCCAACATTTATCCAGGACCACAGTCCCCCTCAAAATCCATTAGAGAACTGATGCTTGAGGAAAACCTTCCTCAAGAAGAATGAGCATTGTTACATGCATTGAAAAAAATCTAAAGTTTCAGGTGTAGATTATCTGAGCTGATAACCATGCGCACAATATTAAATTTCTACAAGCAATTTCTAGACAAAAGCCCCCTTCAGCCAACTCAGTGATAAGGTTTCCTGTGTATATGTGCATGCACATAAGGGAACATTGTTTTAGGGCCTTTTTGTGGAATATATTAATTTAGCAATGGAAATACCAACTTTTTAAGGGAAAATTTAAATATTTATATTTTCAGCCAGTATTTTGGCATTCAGGATTTCCTGCTCATGGGCTACCAACGTTTTCTGTAGTTACCAGAACATGCAGACAGAACACATTTCAAGAAAATCTGATCTTGCATTTAAGGAAGGCAATGCAGCAAACCTGATGCCAGTCTTGCCAGAAAGCCTCCAAAACTGACCCAAGGAACTGCCACCTACAGAAATCTAGCCTAGACAGAATAAAATTTGCTTTGGAAATAGAATAAACCTCAGCCAGATGTATGTGTACAGTGGCCAATGGCCAAGACATCTTTTTCAGAGTAATCATGCCCCTGAAGTGCAAGAGGACATTTCTGATGGAGTTGGTGAGTACAAGGAGGGTCAAGATTCACGACTGAGGATCGTGAGGGGGTCCTGCATTGAGTGGCCAGGTGCTGTTCAGGTGTAAGACTTTAGATTTATTATTTGAAAGTGCCACAGAGGAGACACAACAGCCAGGTTGGGCTCAAGTTCAGGTATTCATATTTCAAGAGAGAGCCCAGCCTTCAGCCCCAGTCAGCAAGGCATGTTAGGAATTCCCAGAAAAGGGATTGAGATCAAAACAGAAAATACCTTTATTCTGCTGAGTGGTTCTTTCCTATCACTTGTGGTTCTGGCTGCACAGTTGAAAGACTTTAAACAAAAATGACTGAGGAGGGTGAAAAGGAATGTCTTGCATGGAAACAGAATAAACCAGATCTGGAATCTTGACCCTGGAAAAGACAGGACAGAGGGAGAAGCATGTAACAGATGTATAAGAAAATTGTTGGTTCAGGGGGCATTTGTTCATTGCTTTCTAAAATACAGAAATTTGGGTTATCTTCTGTTAAGATTATACAGAAATTGGGAGTATCTCCTCAAACGACGACGCAGTCATTTCAACGTGGCAAGGGAGCGGAGGTATTTTTCAACTCATTAAGGGTGTAATAATCTTTATCTCTGTACTTACATCTCCAATTCGCACATGATCTTCCCCACATGCCTGTATTTTCCCCCCGCTGACGCTGATGCCCGTCCCCTGCTCTCTGCCCAAGGAGCGATGCTGTTGCTGCTGCTGCTCGGCGCCGCAGCCCCGGGATGATGCACAAGCCCCGGGATGATGTGCAGTCCCGGGATGATGTGCAGCCCCGGGATGATGTGCAGCCCCGGGACGATGTGCAGTCCCGGGATGATGTGCAGCCCCGGGACGATGCACAGCCCGGGGATAATGCACAGCCCCGGGATGATGCACAGCCCCGGGATGATGCACAGCCCCGGGATGATGTGCAGCCCCGGGACGATGCACAGCCCGGGGATAATGCACAGCCCCTGGGTGATGCACATCCCCGGGGTGATGCACAAGCCCCGGGATGATCTGCATCCCCGGGATGATCCGCAGCCCCGGGGTGATGTGCAGCCCCGGGACGATGCACAGCCCCGGGACGATGCACAGCCCCGGGGTAATGCACAAGCCCCGGGATAATGCACAGCCCCTGGGTGATGCACAGCCCCGGGATGATCCGCAGCCCCAGGACGATGCACAACCCCGGGACGATGCACAGCCCCGGGATGATCCGCAGCCCCGGGATGATGCACAGCCCCCGGTGGCCCGCTCCCCGCCCCGCCGGGCGGTGTCTCCGCTCCCCGCCGTGCCTTTAAGCTGCGGTGTGTGATGTCACAGCGCTTGGAAGCCGCGGGCCGGAGCGCACGGAGCCGCGGGGAGCCCCTGCCCGCCGGGGCCCCAGCCCAGCCCCGCGGGACGGGCTCGGCAGCACCATGGGAAGCGTCCAGGTGCAGGACTTCGTGGCCGGCTTGGTGGGCGGTGAGTGATGCCGTGAGCGCGGGTGGGGAGGCGGCGAAGGGCGCACGGCGGAGGTGCCCGGGGACAAAAACCCGCCGGGTCACCCACGGTCTGTGCCTCCGCCCGGCGTCTCCCATGGTTTGCTTTGCTTTGGTTCGCAAGTGCGGTTTAATTCCCATGGGCGGAATAGTTAAATTTCAAGTTTAGAACAACTTCCAGCCCGCACGCCACCAGCTCCCGCCGGCTCTCCCATCCTTGTCCCCGTGGCTGGAAGCACCGCCGGGCTCGGACGGGGGCTGGCAGCTGTCCCCGTGTCCCCATCCCCGGGAGAGACACTGCCGGGCTCCCCCCGCCGCCAGGGCAGGGATTGGTCCTGTCTGCTGGGAATTCCGCTGGCACACACCGGGAAACGGGTAACAGAAAGAAAAGGAAGCCAAAAGACACATAGAAGCGTCAGGCACAGGGTTTAGAGAACTGAGATGCCCAGTGGGTTTGCCAGCTGAGAGGGTGACCAGCTCTGCTCCCCCAGGGCTGCAGCAGGACAGAGGGGCCACTGTGGCACCACAAGAGCAAACCTCTGCTCGGGTGACCCTTCAGACCCAACACAGGAGCTGGGTGTGAGGTGGCTCACAGGTGTCTGCCAGATGAGGTTAATAAGTTAGCAGACTAAAAAACCCAAAATCTCTGCCAAAAGTTTGCTTGAGGAGCTGATTTTTGTATCTCTGTAGGCTGTGGTTGCTCCCTCTGCCCCACCACCCTGTGCTGTTGCTGCACACCCCTGGCAGTGTGGACAGGATGTCCTGGGAGGTGAACAGCCAGCAGCACTCAGCAGCAGGGGCAGCTGAGAGTTTTCATGCGCACACACTAGACCATGGGTGGTCCTGGATCCTGGAGGAGAGGGGACATTTTACAACATATTTTTAGAAAAGTCATAATATGTTGACCAAGGACATAATGTTCTTTCAGTATGAAGAGTACTGAAAAGACTATTTCTCACTATGAGTGAGAAATTACTTTAGTCCCCCTGTGGGCACTGGTTTACACAGAGATTTGCTGGTGAGGGAGCATCAAAATTTACCAACTCCCAACAAACCCTAAAACTTGCCAGTGTTTTTTGCAACAAACACACAAAACCATATCCTGGCCATGGCACACAGGTGTTCCATTCTCCTGGAGAAGAGGGAAACCAAACTGTGCTCTGTATGCCATGAGAGCTCCTGGCAGTGAGCAGTGTGAGTAGGTGGGTGAATGGTAAGAGAATGTGGGCCAATTTCTCCACAGAAAACCGTGGAGATGAAGGCAGGATGGCACTGGAGAGATCTATACAGGGCAGGATCATCTGTGTCTGAATCCTCTCTGACAGGTACCTCTATAAACTGCTCTCAGAACAGCAAAGGATGAGGAGTTTACAGGTCCCATTAGCAGTCAGCTAGGACATCACTCTGAGCCAGGAGAAAACATTGCCATGTGTTGAACAGGAATCTCACCATCCCGAGGCTAAAAATTTGTGTGAGATTACAGGAGTGCAAAAGGGGTTGGTCCTGGACAGGATATACAAACATGACATCTCCATCTCTGGTGCCTTTGAGATGTAAAGCTGAAGGAGGACAGGAGAGTGCACACAGAAAAGTGTTTAAGCCCAGCTTTTAGCTGTTGTCAGGCACAGGGCATCATGCTGATCATTGCTCTGGCTAGGCCCCTTACAACTGTTCCTATGGAAATCTCTTCTCTCCTCCAAACCCATTGCATCCTGCCCTGCTACAAAAGCTTCAGTGTTTTGCATAATACTTTGCTTTCATCCCCAGGAATTGCCAGTGTGGTTGCAGGCCATCCCCTGGACACGGTCAAGGTAAAACACTTCGAGCTGTGCTCATATGTCACCACCCAAACCTCCACCAGTTCAGACCTTCTCTCTAGCTGATGCCTCAAAGGACCTTCACTTATCCCAAAGGGGAATTTGGAATGTTTTCACAGACTTTCTTCCTTTCCAATGCTCATTTTGAATGAGAAACTGAAAGAACTGACTGATACGTGTCAGTTCCTCTGTGGAGAATTAATGCTGAAAATTAACCTGTCCTTACTTAATATGTGGTTTGCTGAACAATTCTGCCAATGTTTTATTGAACTTTGCCACAGACTAGTATTCAAAGGGCAATGAAGGAACTGTATTTGTTTTGCTGCAGGCACATTTTTATGTTTTCCTAGTGCTGGTAAGGTTGGAAGGGCAGAGTGCTGAAATTGTTATCCCAGGGCTGTGACACACAGTGTTTATGATTCCCACCTGATAATTATTCCTCCCAACGGAAGGATTTAGAGAAACAAGAAGGTATTTGTCAGCATGATGCAGACAAGCCCATGCACACACCAGTGCATCCTGACTCAACCAAACTGACCCCCCTAATGATGCAGAGACAGAGAGGAGGATCCTATTCCTTTCTTTTTTTGCCCAGGCATTTCTGGGCAGCTTTCATCACTTTAGCTTCTCTGCCCTTGTTGGGATTGTTCAGCCTGAATAATAGAAGGCTCCAAAGAAATATTATTTTAGCTTTCCTGCACTTGAAGGGGTCCTAAAGACATAATTTTTAGCAGGACCCATTGTGATAGGACAAGGGGTTCTGGTTTTAAACAGAAAGAGAGCAGGGTTAGATTAGATACAAGGAAGTCTTGTACAAAAAACGTGGTAGAACACAGGCACAGGCTGCTCAGAGAGATGTGGTGATGCCCATCATCTCTGGAAACATTCAAGGGCAGGATGGATGGGGCTCTGAGCAACCTGGTCTAGTTGGAGATGTCCCTTCTCACTGCAGGGAGGCTGAACTAAATGACCTTAAAAGATCCCTTCCAACTCGAGCTGTTCTCCAATTCTGTGACTCTGTTTCTGCTCTGGCTCAAGCCTGGCTCTGGCACCAGGCAGGGCTGCCAGTTGTGGCAAACCCAAAAGCCACTGGTGATGTTGGCACCTTCGAGACCTTTGGAGGGTGATGCCAAGGATGCCCAGCGTGGCCCACACCACATCCCTTCCCCAGCCATCACAGCCATCCCCTTGCAGATACCAGGCTCTCTTGGCATCAGGAGATGCCTGGCCAGCCCTATTCCTTCTGAGCTGCTAAAGTGATGCCAGTTCCAAGGGCATCCCTGTGCAAAGGTGGGTGCAGAGCCCACGTGGGAGGAGCACAAGGCTGCCCACACCACCCAGCCATGGGCAGAACACAGGCAGCAAAGGCAGGCTCTGCCCAGTGCTGCCAAGGCAATCCCTGCCTCAGGCTGGTGGTCATGGCATCACTGCCTGGTTTGGGGGAGTTTGGCTATGAGAATCCTGCTTGGAAACATCGAGTTACTAGATGCCAAGAAAGAGCAAGCCCATCCTTCATTGGTTATAATGACAACTGTCAGGCTGCCCCTTCTGCTGCTCTTGGCTTTGGGCAAGGTTTTGCCTTGGGAATACCAATAAGGCAGACTTGTTATGTTCCAGATTCAGGAACAGGAAAGTGGAAAAGAGCTTTTGCACAGCACTAGGCCAGCAAAGGGGCTGCTCAGCAGCATCTGCAGCCTCCAGGGGATCAGGGGGCTTTCCCCATCCGGGGGAGGAGGCAGAACTGAGTATAAGGCTCTGTGGGTAAGTGGCATCTACACCACAGATCCCCATCAAGCCATCCCTTCCCCCTTCAGCCATCTCTTTGCAGCTTCCATCAAACTCCAGCAGCTGTCTTTTCCTACCTCCTGGCAAAACTCTAAAAGTTGTGCCTTTACTTACTTTTCATCCTATCCATTGCATTCATTTCCCCAGAACTTTCTTCAGCTTCTGGGTGTCACCCAAGAGTCCTATCTAATCAAGACATAACAAAAAGGAGAACTTTCCAGAGGTATATCCATACTGGTAGCAGCTGACTTTGTCACAGATGCCAGCAAGGATTTCAGTGCCAGGTGTTAACAGATTAGCTAAGGGACATGTGTGTGACAACCAGATTGTGAGGACACTCAGCTGCCCCCAGTTACTCAAAAAATATATTAACTTGAATCTCTAAATACCTGGTTACTGGGTAAAAGAAAAAAAAAACAAACAAACAAGCCCATGAAGTCAAAGTGGAAATGTCTGGGCTAAACTGAAGCCAGGAGGGAACTCAGGGCTAGCACTGGGGTCACCTTGTCCTGGGTCACTCAGGGTCCAGCCACCTTCCCCTGTCCCGTTATCCCCAGTGTGAGTCACGGTGTGCCCAGTCTGCACCCATGGCCTGCCCACATTGCACAGCTTGTGCTGTGTGAGCCATCCCAGCATCTTCATGTACCAGCTTGTTCTGAGTGCTCAGTAAATACTCTGCTTTTGCTGCTGCCTCTCTGTGGTCTCTGGCCAGGCCTGGAGAGGAGCAGGGACACTCCATGTGTGCAAACAGCTGCATGGAGCCATCCTGGGGTGAGGGGAGAGCTGAGGGGTGAACACAGACTTTGGTCCCTCCTGCTCCTGCCAGGGTCCCATGGCAGCACTGACAGCCTGTTGCAGAGCTCTGGACCAAATGATTGTGCCATCCAACCTGCTGTTTGCCATCCAAAAGCTCCCACCAGTTGTGAACTCTGGCAGACACGCATTTCTTTGGGATTGAAATTCCCAAATAATTTCCTGCTTCACCCTGGCATGAATCAGAGCTGAGCCAGCAGAGGGGATTGGACACCAGCCCTCCAGTGCAGGTTGGCAGTGTCCCTTCAGTCTTCATTAATAAATGATGCTGATAGTGCTGATAAATATAGTCAGAATTCTTTTCCCCATTTCCTAAAAATATTCCTGATGGAACATGTTTGTCTTTCTATTAAAAATGAGCTCTGGCCTCAGCCAAGATGAAGCCTGAGGTGCTGTGAAGTGAACAGTGTTTTCATTTCCTTGCACACCTCTAAGCCCAAAAAATTCATCCCTTGTTAGGATGTTTCTAGTGCAATCTTGTGAGCAGCTTGAATGAAAGATGATCTAAATATATACATATGAGAAGCAGAAATGCTTAATCCTGTAGGCTTTGTTGTGACTCACATGCCATTTCTTACATCTGTTAGAAGGTGTATAACCAATTTGCTTTCCAGAAATAAGATGTCTTTTTTTGAATTATATGAAACTGTGCTTTTGAGTGAAGCATGGAGAATTTCTGAGATAGTGCTGAATTATTTTAGCTCCAATTAGTATCTCTTAAAATCCACTATGGAGCAGAAGGGCCCCAGAAGTCTCCCAGGGGAGGTCAGCTCTCCCCTCTGCAACACATCCCAGCCTTCCCTGAGAGTCTCCAAACGGAGAAGACCACACAACTCTCCAATTTCCACATAAATCAGGCCCTTGCCAATGACAGCACAGCACACCAGCAGCCTGCTGTGCCGGGTCAGGGTGGCTGGTCCAGACTGGAGAGCAATTTGACAGCCATTGATTCCAGATGTTGCAGAGAGCTTCAGGCTGTGAGATCTTGCTTAGCCTTGCTTCTGGCAAAGTTCAAGAGGGTGGATGCATGTATATCTTATTTTATTGCTCAGTTCTCTTTACGACTAGGGAAGGACTTGCTCTCAAAGCAAAGTACACATTGTTTACATAGCATGAGCCTCCACTGGGCTGCAAGCATTGGATTTTAATCACATTTTACAAATGTCTTTTGCAGACTCGTTTGCAAGCTGGACAAGGATATGGAAATACATTCAAGTGTGTTCTCACTGTGTACAGAAATGAGTCTGTAAGTACTTCATTGTACTTTAAATGTGCTGGTAGAAAGTGCAAGTCAATAAATAGATAAATACATAATGCAATTGTACAAAATGCTGTTGACACCAGCAGTTATATAAAGACCAATAAAGTTTATGCAATTGAGCCTGCAAATCAAAAGCCTTCTCTTGCCTAACTCTAAGGTAACCCACTTGGTGACTCATGTAGGGAAGAGAGAGATCTCTGGCATGGAATGATCATTGTCTCCACATGGGTTGCATCCACAGTGACTCTTTTGCCTGACCCCACTGGCAAAGGTCTCCCAGAGGGATTTTGCTGACTTTGGTGAAGCCAGAACAAATGCTGTATGAGGCACTTTTACTTGGGTTCCTGCGCTTTCAACCATATCCTGTATTCTGCACAATCTTTATAAGCCTTTAGCAGCATGAACCAATTTCCTTTGCTCAGCATGTGCAAACAGTTGGATCCAGAAGACATCTGCTACTTGGATTTGCATTTCATCCCTGACTATGGCAGGGGATTGGAATGAGATGACTTTCAAAGTCCTTTCCAACCCAAACCATTGTGTCATTGTGCGATTTCTAACCTGATAGACAAGCTGGGGTTTACACTGCTCAGTCCTGCTCAGTCTTCTAAGCCCTGCTCCCTTTCCTGGGTAGCTGACAGGCTTCTTCAAGGGCATGTCCTTCCCACTGGCCAGCATTGGCATCTACAGCTCCGTGGTGTTCGGTGTCTTCAGCAACACGCAGCGGTTCCTCAGCCAGCTCCGCCACGGGGACCCGGCCGCGGCGCCGTCGCTCACCGACATGACTCTGGCCAGCATCGTGGCAGGGGTCATCTCTGTGGGCATTGGCACTCCCGTGGAACTGGTCAAGATAAGGCTACAGATGCAAACACAGCCATACAACAAAGGTAGGAAGCAAGAGGTTCTTCTTCCTGTCTCTGCCGGTCCTTGATACATACGCAGAGCTTTACAACAACTTTGTTCAAGGCTGGGCTTGCTGCTACCTTGTGCTGCTGCAGTTGGGCTAAAAATTCCCCCTTTTGCCTGAGGTTGGACCCTATCCTGTTCAGCTCAAGAGTAGGGTTTTTATCAATGGCATTTCCAGCCAGTCAGAATGTAAAGGAACATGAGGCAGGTCTGCTCAAGACCAGAAGCTGCAGAAACTGTGAGTCCCTGGGCTGTGGGGTCCCCTGGAGATCCCAGCAGCAGCACCATGGCTGCCAGCAGCAATGCCAGCTCCCCATCTCCCTCTGCACGCTCTCAGTCTCATATACAGTTGCCCATAAACCTGGGTTACTTCTTCCTCCTTTGTTCAAAACCAGAAGTTTCCCATTTACATTTAAAAACCGCTGAGTTATTTCACCCAGGGTTCCAGATAGCCCAGGTGCGAGCAGGATGGGTCAGGGAGGGACACGAGAGGATGGCAGTGGGTGGCTGCTCCCTGTGCACAAGCTGCAGGCAGAAGGGGCTCTAGACAGCAGCTGAATTCCACTGCAGGCTGCCAGCATGGAGTGAACGCCACCAGAGCACATGTACAGACTAAAGAAGACATGGAGCAGCTTCAGAGCTGAACCACTTGGATTTCAGCATTTCACCTTTCTCACAATTACAGTAATGGCGTTTTTAACTGTGAAATGCTGTCATTTTTCTGTTGCTTTGATAAAATATTATATCCATTTTTAAAGCCTCCATGCAGCTTAGCAACCTAATGCCTTTTACAAAAACAACCTGGTCTGCATGGGAAGGTCCAGACTCTGGAGATGTTAAGGCTTTCAAATATATGACTTGGCATAAGTTTAACTTAAAATCCATGAAAATCTGGCACATTGCCTTCAGCTTATTTGGATGTCTCACTGGGCACATACCTCTTGGGAGGTAGGCCATACATCTAAGGAAAAATCTGTCTTGAAGTGTCTAAATATTTTCTGAAAATGGACCTAAATACTCTCTCCTAAAATTTTTTCCCCATACTATCTGTTAACCCTAGCAACTGGATGGCAGTGACTTCTAATCAACGGCATTGGGCTTTGGAGAGCAGTTCTGTGCCAATATATCTATTCTAACAGTTGTGGTTTGTTTTCCTTTGCAGCAAATGTTAAACTAAATTCCACAGCTCCCGGATCTCCCGTGTACCGAGGCCCAATTCACTGCCTAAGGACAATCATACAGAAAGAGGGGATAGCAGGAGTATACCGAGGCAATGTAGCAATGCTCCTGCGGGATGTTCCTGGGTACTGCGCCTATTTCATCCCGTACGCGATGTTCTGTGACTGGATAACTCCTGATGGAAGCATTGCTCCTAATCCCTTCTCTATCTGGGTGGCAGGGGGTGTAGCAGGTAAGCACCTTTACTTCCTCACAGCATTGGCAAAACAAGAGCAGGAAGGTTCTCAGCAGATTACGAGGGTGACTCAAGGGCCACCGCATCCTCCTGAACGCCAGCAGAGGACATGGGACTGAATGACCTTCCTTCCCCAGGGCAGGGTTCCCTGGCACCACAGCTGCACTTTATGACTTGACAAACGTTATGGAAGTGGTTCTCAGACCTTCATTGGGCTCATTGTCAGTGAAGAGGAGAACAGACAGTGCTTTCATCTCCCTGGATGCCTCAGGGCAGCCTGCCAATCACATTGCCAGGGATATGTGGAAGCCAAGATGCCTCCAGAAGAGGACTTCAACCTGTTGGCTGCCCACCATGAGGGTGTGCACCTACCCACACCTAGCAGAAGCCCAGTTGGCTGTTACTGATCTTTTGTCCATGTGTAGACTTACCAGTAAAACTGGCACGTGCATCCCCTACCATGTGAAAGGTCACCCCTACTCCCACTCCCCACTTTTTTGGCCATTTCTAAATTGCAGATCCATAAGGGCAAGTCAATCCTTAGCTCAGGTAATGCTAACAAAATGCCTTCTCCATTTCTTCTCACATAAAGAGGGCCCTGGTGCCTCTGGATAGCTTTTCTAGTGTGTCCCAACACTCACTTGGTTCAGACAAACTCTTGTCTGTCCAGCTGGCCCATGGATTGCATGTACTGATCTTTCCAGAGGCAAACCATCCCACTCAGCTCAGATCAGTGGAAACAGGCATTTCTTTAGAGGAATGACAGGGTATCTCACTGCATGGAGCCTCATCCTGGCAGCCTGAGATGTACCTACCTGTTATTTGTATCCTCAGCTCAAACTTTGCTTTACAATGGAATTATCAGAAGACTCCATTTTTTCTGATATCATCCCAAGTGGCAGCTCAGGCTCTTCCCATGGCATGTCCATGTCCCACCAGAAGCACAGAAGATTTTCACCTGGAGAAGCCCTTCTTGGGTTGCCTGCATCTGATCAGGAGCATAACCTCCAAAATCTGAACACTTCTTCCAGAAACAGGGAACTTTCTCCCAGAAATGCTGTTTCTGTGCCCGAGAGGTGTGAATGTCCTGACATGAAAATCACATGAATATGTGATAGATGTGAATTTCTGAGTTCACTGACCTGCGGGCAAGGAAGTACAGAGAAGGAATTATTCAAATACTTCTGCATTTTTCCAGGAGCTGTTTCCTGGGCAGTATGTACTCCAATGGATGTTGTGAAAAGTCGACTTCAGGCAGATGGAGTTTACTTAAACCAGTACAAAGGGACCCTTGACTGCATGTTGCAGAGCTACCAGAACGAGGGCTTAAAAGTAAGTGATATTGGAAGTTAAATCTGGTTATTAGGTATTTAATTGTCAATTAGAAAATACAGTGTCTGTTAGAAACCTATCTGCAGTGTTGAGAGACAGCTAAAGCCAGTTACTGCTAAATTACAGTAATGGCAGTTGGTAGTTATAGTGTAGATTCCTTCTAAATCAAAATAATGAGAGTAATAATGCATGTTACATAATGAAGAAATGAATGACTGGGAGTCACACTCTGCTAGTGTAATTAACTTCAAACAACATTTCATGTTAGTGCACTTAATCATGGATATAATTTGACTTATCATAAATCAGAGGTAGAAAGTCTTACCTCTGTGATTCTTCTGCAAAATGCAGAGGTCAAATATTTCCCATTGACTTTGGTGTCAATGAACTGATTCCAAGGGGACTGTCCTGGCACTCTGGGTGTGCCTGGTCACCTTGAGCAATGCTTTGGTGGAACTAATGCTGCTTTTGCACTCCTTGTCCTCATTTTGCACCAAGATAGAGTTGATTGTCAGCGTTCTTAAATCAGAATTGCTTTAGTTTTGAACACAAAGGGCTGCATGCCAAAGAACTTATCTCCCTTTTCTGACTTTGTCTGTTAAGAGTAATAAAAGATATTTGTTCTACCTGCAAACTTTGCCTCAGTTAAATATGAATGGCAGAGAATAAGGGTTTGCAGCTTTATTGTGTTGCCAAGGCATGGTTGTGGAAGTAACTGAAATACATCTGTATTTATCATCGGAACAGCACGTTGTGTCTTAGCCCCAAAGTGTTAATTTTCACATTCTGAGAGAAATGTAACAAGTTACAAACAGGAAAATAACCTGCAAAATCACAAGTCAATGTGATTTCAGTGTTTGTTCAACATGCCACTATGTTATGCCAGCTGTCACGGGAGCCTGAGGTCTGGTTCAGCTTTTCAACTGACTGAAGAAAGTCACATTCATGTGAAGCATAAGCACATGGAGAGATGCTGAGGAATGTGCTTGGACAATCAGATGGGGGACAGGGTGCCAGGGCTTTATGGTACCTGCCTTGTGCATTCCACTTGCTACTCACTTTCACAGCAGGGTGGCTGAAACAGGAATTTCCATGGGTTTTCCCTTCTCTCTCCATCCTCATCCTCATCCTCTGCCCTCCTTGTCCTCCCTGAATTAACAGTTAAAAGAGTTTTCTGGTAGAGTTCTATACTTCTTGCAGTTTTTCTGCTGTCACATCTGGCAACTGCCCCAAAGCCATCAGTAGGATTGAGTAATTAGTTGATAGCAAGACTGGATCCTGCTCTCGTAGGGAAAATACTTTTAAATGTTGAGAAACTCACAACTGACAAATGGCAAATCCAGGGCTGGATGTTTTCATTCTGGGACAAAGGAACAGCATTCTCAGTGCTGGAAATAGCTGCCTGATATACACAAAGAAATACAACTATGCCCTTGTCTTTCTCCATTGCCAGGTGTGTTCATTCTGATAAGAAAAATTTATGTCTCTGGACTTTTCATCCTGATACTTTATTATTTAACTTGTGTCTCTGGTGTTACATTATGGATAATGCAAAAACATTGAATTTCCTCCCAGAAACTTCTCTTTCCTAACAAAATAAAACATCCCCAAAAATCAAATAATATTCTAAATGTCCCAACACTTCAATTTCACATTGAAAGCTTTATCTAAACTATGTGAACATATTTTGATTCTGTCTCAAACAAGTCAGAACTATACTTAGGATTTATTGGATACAAGATATGATGTTTAGTACAGTTCAGTAATTTCAGGGGAAAAATTGGTTATGTGCTTAAATATAAGTGCTTCTGATCTCAGGGCCAAGATTTTTCATCGTTTTTACAGTAGCTGTGGGAACTTTGCTGTTATAAAGCCTGGAAAGGGGTTTGATTGCTGATGCTTCTTTTCACATCTGTTGTGAACTTGTGGTATTTAGATTAGTGACTTGTGGTGATGAGCCTTGGTGGTTAATGGAGAAATTTTGTGAGAAACAGGCCAGCAGAGATACCCCCTGGAACCATCATATTGTGAGCAGACTCACCCCAAAGTGATCAGTTTGTGCAGGTCTTGCACACACCAGGGTGTGGTGCTGGTGGCAAAGGGGGTTCAAAGGGAGACAAGTCAAGGCCAGGAATCAGGAGTGACAAGGCTTTTTCAAAAGCACTTTACTGTTCAAGCATTTAAAAGCCACATAATCATTCACTCTTGTATGTGCCAGCATCTTTTAAAAAGAAATATATTGACCAGAAAAAGGGAACCTTGAAGCTGGTATTTATTATCTTTATTAAAGAAAGTTCTGGGTTACATATGGGCACTGAAGTTTGACCTTAGGAAGACTCATGGGAAAATATGAGCATCTATCAAATATTTTTTTCCCAAAGGCAGTAGTGAGAGAGTTCTCAGCAAGGTACAGAGGAGGCCTGGTTTTCAGTTGATTGAGAAATTCCTTCTACACTCAAAGGTGAAACCTGAAAAATTGTCCCCACACAGCTGGGCTGGCTCACAGCCACACCGCTCCCTCTCCACTTGCCAGCACCTTCTGTGCCCACAGACCCAGCCCTGGGGGTCAAAACATTTCCTGCATGAAAACTCCTTCTTGTACCCCGGGGTTTGTGTGATTCCCACATGTTTATGTATGCCAAAGGAAGGAAGGCCAGGCTGGACAAGGTCTGGAGCAGTGTGGTCTAGGAGAGGTGTCCCTGTCCATGGCAGGGCCCAAAAAAAAAGGCAACTGAAAGGCCCTTCCGACCCAGAGCACTCCATGGTCCTGTCACCCTATGACTGTAGATACGTAGGACAACACAGGAAGACATTTTAGATTTCTTGCTTTCTGTTTTATACCAGTTCCATGAGCCCAGTTTTTACCCTTTACCTCTGGCTGGTATCTACAGATGGGGGTCTATAGGGAGTGCAGAGCACAGTGATGCCAAACCAGTGACTTCTGATGTGTTCCCCTTCCCCAGTGCAGACCTCAGCTAAGACCAGCAGTGGGAGCATGTCTTCCAGGCAAACCCAAAAGGTTTGGTTCTTCAGAATCCCATCATGACTTCATTCAATATTTTCTTCCTAAAATAATCAGTGTATTCCTATGCTCTAACCTTGCTCCATTCCCAACAGGTCTTTTGTAGGGGCCTCATGGTCAATACACTGCGAGGATTCCCATCAAGTGCAGCCATGTTTCTAGGCTATGAACTTTCTCTCAAAGCAATGAAAAGATGCCAAACTGAGACCAATCCCTAATTTCCAGGTCAGCACATAAAGACCATCTAGCTTTATTCAAATTACAGATAGAGTTGCAATTATATAGATCCTCTGAAAGTCATATGACTTACATGGGTACCTACACCTGAATAGCAAACACACTTGTGGTCTGTGGGATTCAGAGCAGACTGAAAATGTGCCAATGGATTTTACTTTCAGTCCACATCTCCTGGAGCTTCACTGTAATCTGTTCTCATTGTTATGATTATTTTAATTAATATCAATCAGAAATAAAAATTTGAAAGGAGACTATTCTCTAATGTTTTATAATTTTTGAAATACCATTTTTATATAGTCCCTGCACAGTATTGTTTCCTCAATTTTTGCACCCCCAAAGATATGAAATTCAGCTCTTTCAGGGTGTCTTGACTATCAAGCCACTGTTTCACTCTTTCCCTCATTAACTTAGAGTTGCATAAAGGAGAAGCATTAAAAATATATGATTAAAGAAACTTTTTTAGCAGCTAGATACTCAATATTTTTCTTGCTGTCGTTGCTGTTTTCTGCAGTACTTCATAAATCTCCTTCTTTCTTATTTCAAGTGTTGCCAAGAAGACCAGAAAGTTGCCTACTTTCCTGAGCCAGATCAGCAGTGTGGTGTTGGTGAGGGCTCAGCTGCTCTGACCAAGGACTCCCATCCTGCACCTACAGCAACTGCTGTGGGCACGTGGTCCATGGAGGACTCTGAAAATCACACCAGCTCAATCAGATCCAAAGACTATTTTATTATCAAATCTTTCACTGTTGACTAAGAACACCTTGGTAATTCTGATGGTGGTGTTGTGCTTCTTCACCAATGACATTTTTCCTGTTGAACCAGGGAGAGAACTTGCTTCCTTTCCCTAAGGATGTACCCAAACCCAGCTCGCCTCAAATCACCAAGGGAATGTCTTTTGTACAACACGGTGCTATAACACTCAGCTTCTTTGGTGAACAAGGAAAGGAGGAAATGTGGTGGGTACACAGGTGCTTTTTCTGTGGGAAGGTCTGGATTCCCACCAAATCCCAGCTTGCTTTCAGGTTCAAAAAAGTGTGTGACTCTTCCCATACAAATATTGGTGTTCTACAACAGTTTGGCACAATTTACACATTATCATGAAAAATGTAAAGGCTTCAATAACTTCAGTCTGCTATCCAAGGTATAAATTAAATTGGAAAACAGGAGGATGTTAAATTCAGAGACTAAGCTGCTTTTTTTATATAGAAAACAATAAAATAAGTCTGCATTTCATACAGAAGGCTGCCTATTAATTTACACAGCTTGCCTGGTGCAGCCCTCCAGGGACCAGCTTGAAGTATCTCATCAGACCTTCTGAGCTTCCTGACATGATTTGCCAGCTGCCAAAACCTGCAGACATCACTTTGTAGCAGTGAGCAGACCATCAGCAAAGGAAGTCTCTAGGACACAGTACACTTCAGACCTCCAGCTCTTTGCTGGAATCCCCCTGAGATCACTGGGGCAGGCCCAGTCTCTCTTTGGTCTACCTCAGCCTCTCAATTATTCCAAGACCTTTTACATCATGATTATTTTTCTTTATGCTGTTTAACATCCTTATGATTTATTTTCTAAGCATGGAGTTTTTGATGCCAAAGCCCAAGAAGAACCATCTTTGCTGTGACAAGAGGACTGTGGTGGCACTGGCAGGGGAGGCCAAGGGGGCTCCCATGCAGAGGGACACATGACATGGGGAATAACCTAGGACAACGCTTCATCTGGGAAATATTCTAGAAGAACAGCTCTTCCTCTGGAGAAGAGCTCTGGGGGAAAAGCCCAGTGATTGCAGTTTCAGCAGATGCCCTCAAAGAAAAGCTTTCTGAAGACAATGTGGAGCAGCTGTTGTCCAGCTTTCCTCCAAAAAATGTGAAGGAAACAGAAACTCCTACATCCTCCTCCCTGGATGAATGGGGAAATTGGTCACAACGCTTGAAGATCTCAGCAGAAAGTGCCTAAAACTTTGGGTCTGAGGCAGACTTGGAAATGGGGTCATGTTCTTCGGCCTCCTCATCACTGGGGCCCAGATTAAAAACAGAAGTGAGGGTGCTGCCAAAACTTAAAATGGAGAAGAATCAGCTTGTATTGTTTCATCTCAGGACTTCACTGTGAGAAGGCTCACAGTGCCTTTGACCTTCTTTAGGACACATGGAACTGTTTTTGATAAACAGTATGGAAAAAATTGATGAACCTTCACACAAGTATTTGTTGCTGGCTACATTTAAGGTTTCATCATTGCCACGTTGCCTATTTTTTATGCATGTATGTAAAACATGTTTTTTAGATGGATACTATCATGCATCTCCAGAGATAACACTTGGGCAGACTGTTTTTTTAATATAAATAAATGGTGTGTTATCTGCCTGCATAATGTAAAATGGTTAATGAATTAATTAAACTGATGAGTTCACAACAAGCTGTGTATCTGCATGATCCTGCCCTCATGGTGCCCAAGTTTGATCCATTCAGTGCTCTCTGGCTATAGAGCCCTGAGACCCACAGTGGAGTTGCATGGTGATATTTCATCATATTGTTCATCCAATTAAACCAATTTTGAAATTGGAGCCCAGGATTTGCCTGGACAAAACTCTCCTGTAGCACACACCTACCAGAAGGAGCTGTCAGGGAGAGCCATGGGCAACTTGGTGTGGAAAGGGAGCAGAGGGCAGAACGCTACTCAAAATTATAGAAATATATACGATATAAATATATATAACATAAATATAAAAGCACAAAAATCAAGTGGGAAGTGAATATAAAGCTTTGGCCACTTGATGGCATCCTCATCCCTGGCAGAGCATGTGCTGCTCACTGGAGCTGCCAAGCAACCCCTCTGTGTCTTGTCCATTCTACCCCAAGCCCAAGTCTGCTGCCTGACCAGCACACATTCCCTTCCCCATGGGCAGCCCCACACTGGACAGCCTCCAGGTGATTTTGGGGTGGCCCTGCCCTGCCAAAGGCTGCCCTGGTCTGGCAGCACTGGAGGCAAGCCCTGGACACACTGGTTAATCAGTGCATCACCCCTTTAGCATTCACAGATAAACCAAAAAGGAGACAAAGCAACTGCAGGGGTTTCAAGGGTAACAGCAGCACAGGCCACTGTGAAGGAGATTTGGCTGCCTCTGGGCCACAGCTGGTCACCAAGGACACCTCAGGGTTGGGACTAGCAGCTTTTGAGGCACAGCACTGTGTGAAACCCCTTGCTGTGACCGATCACACCCCTGGGAAGTGCTCAAGGCCAGGTTGGACAGGGCCCTGGTTTAGTGGAAGGTGTCCCTGCCCATGTTAAATGGGTTGGAAGGAGATGAGATTTAAGGTCCTTTCCAACCCAAAGCCTCCTATGGCTCTATGATCCCTGCACATGGAGACTGATAGTTTGGTCTTCCTTTTGCAGTAGAGTGTGTGGCTGTGTCACCAGTGAAAGGGGTCCTGTGGACACCACAGGGGGACAGCCCCATGTCCCAAAGATGAGGGATGGCCATTAAAATTTATACACACAAAGACTTGACAAGTCTGTGTCTTGTGAATAATCTCCTGTATGACATATCAAACATGAATTTTTGGAAATAATATCAGTATCATTATCCATGGATAGATATTACAATCTCCAAAGAAATTTTCAGGGACCCAGTGATGAGAGTTTAAAACTGCCTTTCCTGGGAGGCAGACAGACAGACACACAGCTGATTCAGTGGGGCATTGGTTACATATGTTGGTGATTTTGTCTCTGAATTACAAAAAAAAATGGTGCCAACATAATTCAGAATACGGACCCAGCTCATTTGTAAGTGCTCTGTCTGTACTGCTGTGCCATCACACATGCTGGTGTGGTAGAAACCATCTGCTTGGTAGGTTGTTCAAGGTGTTTAAGAGCCACTCATTTCTAAAATAAATGCAGTAAATCCTGAAATTGTCAAAAAATGAGAAGAGAGACTAGAAGAACCAGGGATACATACTTTTATGAGTTTGTTGCCTGGATTATGAAAGCATATTCAGACCTGTCATCCCTCAAGTAAGTCTGTAATTACCCAGCTTTCATGTCTCTGGTGTCATTCCAGCTCTTACAACAGCTTGTATTACTTAATGAGAGGCTGGCTGTTTTTCACACTTTATAAACTATTTAGTGCTATGAAAGGAAAAAGTGGTAACAGCAGCTTATTTCCATAACTGAAAAAAATCAATCAAATACGAACCAATTTCCCAGTGAAGATCTATTTTTCTATAAAACAGCCCTGACCTGGATGAAGGTCTTTGGGGTTGGAAGAATCTTTGTGATGTCTATAGTGCATGGAGTGGGAAGAGGCTGGCACTGCCCAGCAGTTTAGCACCTACTGAAACCCTGCCTGTGAAGGTCTTTTCCAACCTAAATGATTTTATGATGGCTCTAGGCCAGGCTGAGATTTCCTCACACCTTGGAGTCCCTGCCTGGTGTTTCCCCACCACAGGGGAAGGCAGGATGACAGTCCACATCTCAGTTTCTCTTTTTCTGAGACAGAGGAGTATCTTTGCAAGCATTAAGATGTATCTCTGGTTTATCTGAAGGTCTTTGTTTTGTCATAGAGGTTGTTATAGCAGAGATTCTTCTCCTAGGTGTGGCATTCCTATCAGCCAGGAAGGCCAATGCCTGTCTTGTACTTGGAAAGAAAAAATTAAAGTGCAGAGCCAGAAAAATGATGAGATCCAAGGAGACAAGTGGGAAGAAGTTCAAGTGCTAAATTGAATTTAAACGGCACAAGAACAGCTTCCTCTCTCTACAACCACCTTCTTCCTACATATGCTCCTTGAGTAATGCACAGACTGATCACAGCCAGCAGTGATAAGCAGTATGTAGAGTGGCCTTCCAGAGACAGGCTCAAAAACAAATGAAGCCATGAAGTGAAGGGAAATTGAAGCAGTCACACCGATTTTCAATCAGGCACTTTTCCTAAACTGTAGATCCTGTGACAGCTCCAGAATCAGACAGACAGACACAAGTGGAACAACCAACCCATTAAGATCCACTCATGCAGCAGAAGAGTATTTTTAAAGGGATTTTAGAGGTCCCATGTGCAGTTTTGCTGTAAGATATAAAGTGCTGGATGCATCAAGAAATCTCTGCTTAGTCAGGGTGAAATCTAAGGCTACTGGGCTTTACTACACCCAGTCTTTGAAGAAAATACAAAGGTCCTCTTTGAGTGATGGAGAAAGTAATGAATAATCTTGAGCCACAAAGAGAAAGATTTGGAGACACCAGAACCTTGCAAGTGGGAAAAACTACGTTGAGACTGCCCTGCCACCAACACCTGCTACATCAAACTGGCTCCTGCATGGCCTCACCTCTGAAAGCACCAACACTTAGCTCATCTTCATGGACTGCTCTACTCTCCCATGTTTCAAAACATTTTAGCACTAATGTAGCCTGCTTCACACACAGTCTAGAAACACATGGTATAGAAATCCTGCCAATTCTCATGGATAAGGGCCAGCTTGCTCTTACTTATGCAACCAGGTGGGAACCAATATCTGTCCCTGCTTCGCTGTTAAATTACTATTGCTGTGTTTCCATCAAGGAGCCTGCAGGTGGATTTTCAACACTTCCAGCATGAAAAGTGAGCTGTGATGTGGGGCTGGCTGGTGGAGAGCTCTAACATAGCCATGGAGTGAATGTCTTGTGCTGTCTGTCTGTCCTGCATGTTCAGCCTCCCTCTGCATGCTGTGCTGAGTGGGAAATCCAGCACACAGGGTCATCGCACAGTGGGACAAACAAGGAAGGGTGAGTGGACTTCTGATGTGAGAGCGCTCAATGTTTCTCTTTCCTGGTATGAAAGTGGTTGGGCCAGAAAAGAAGACACTGGAAGAAGACAGTAGGAAAAATCTTAAAATACAAGAGAAGTGGTGACCTCTATAGTCAATCCATACTGCCTTCTGCCTGCTTTTAGAGATGGTTGGTTGTGGGAAGCATTTTCAATATGCACGACACACAGCATGGCTGGCCTGTTGCTGTCAGGGCTTTTTTCTTTTAGATGTCTTGTCTCTTGCTAAATAACATTGCAACATGGAAAGCTTGGTTCAACCCAGGCCAGCCCTGGTGACTGTACCATTGTGTGAAACAAGGAGGACTTGCAGCTCTGAAGGTCTCTCTCATGTGCTTTCCCCTCTCAGAGTTCCCAAGTGCCACTAGTGTTTGTTAGTAAGCTTAAATGGTTTCAAATTAATTAAAACTCTTCTGAAAGTAATGAATCTCCATTACCTACAGAAGGTAATGTGAGTCCTGAGGACATCCTGTGGTCCATCTGCTAGAGCAGAGCACAGCATGTGGCTCTCAGGGGGTGCTTGGATTGAATTGAATCTGAAATGTTCCCTGACCTGAAATGTTCACCAGGATTTGATGCCCTTCTGTTATAAGTAATCTTGCTCTTACTATGCTATGGTTTACCCTTTCACAAACAGATTAGAACGCCCCTATTTTCCTTGATTTCTACATTAGCATATGTCATCTTTATCTAAGAGAAAGGGAAAAATACTCCAAGCCACCTTATCTCTGGAAAATGAAACTATGAATAGCATCTCTTCATTTGTGGTCTTTGCATCTCTTCTATCTTGATCAGTGCAGACAGCAAACGTAAAACAAACTGGTTTGTTATCTGGGTGTTTTTCCTCTGCAGGGAATTAGTTTTTTCTACATTAGAAAACCCAAAATGTGTAGAGAGTCTTAGAAACTCTACACTGGGATGAAAATTCTCTCACGAGAACTCAAACTCTGGAGTTTTATGCAAACCAGGTTAAAACATTGATCTGGAAATTTGATGTTTTGTGCAGCATTTTTGATCATTCAACCTAGCATCAAAGTAAAGGCACTATAAGAAAATATATGTCCCAAAGTATTTACCCATAAACCAAAAATGTGCAGGACATTAGAGTCTCCAAAGGAGCCAGAACAAACTGCCTGTGAGGGTCCATAGAAATATATTTTACATTTTACAGTTTTATATATTCCTTTTCCAAAGGGATTGGAAATTCCTTTTCCAAATAATCTGTTCAGGGTTGGAATTTTCATATCCCACCACTTAAAAGCTGATGGGCTGCCCTGGTGCTGGCAGTGCCCATAGTGATGGAGCTCTCTACCCCCTCCTGGCTCTGCTCCTCCACTTCACCCTGCCCACTGCATCCCTCAGTGTGCAGGGAGTGGCAGGACATGGGGACACTCCACCTGCTGCTGTGTGGCTCTGCCCCAGGCTGACCACAGAGAGTTTCCCTGCTCAGGTGTCCTCATGTCAACACAGGGGATGTTCCTATGGGCCACTCTTCCCAGTATCTTTAACGCTGGTGATCTTTATTTCATTTTTTTTTTTTGAGCAATGGATGAAAAACTTTTATTTCCTCTCCATATTTTGGTCTGTGTTGCTGAAAGAGGGATTAAAGGAGAAGAGTGGATGATCAGCTACCTAGATATGAAGACAGAAAATTAACTGGCAAATTACAACCTATTTGTGAAAATATGTTGCTGTAGCTCGTCATCATAATGAATGTTTCTAAAACATCAAAGCTAAATGTTTGAAGATTCTATTAAAAAGTTAGTATTTTTGCTGGGATGGCATCAGATATTAATTTCTACAGCCTTGGATCAGCCTCTAAATGCCAAGAAGAACCTCAGCTCTCTAAAGCGAAGCTTCAACTGGTGCCACTTGCTCCTGTGCCTCATCCACCTCAGCTCTAAGCAATACATGGAAAGATCTTTCAGTGCCAGTTTGATTTCTGGTGATTTCTCTTTTGCCGTAAATTCAATGCAGCTTCTCTGACAACTCACCCTGGAGCAACAACAGTGTGAGACATATCTCACTAAGCAATCAAATAGAAATGCGAAGATGTAGAGATAGTGCTGGCACTGCTGGCACAGAGTGACCGTGGGCAAGGAGGAACCACGGGCGTGGCAGCAGCTCAGAAGCAGCTCTGGAAGCTCTTCCATTCTGATTTGCACTTAGGAGCAAAAATAAGGACCTTGCCTTTTGGGCTATAGGCCTGGGAAGAAGTTACCTGATCTGCTCACAGCTCAATGTCCATAATTATATCTCATATATTGAAAGGTCCTAATTATTTATTTTGCATATGATTTATACCAACATTGCCTTAGTTCACAGAGCATGGCAGCTGCACTGAGATGTCATTCCTTAGGTGATGAGGCCCTAGAGACCCTGCTAAGTACATCACATTTAGGAAAACCCTTGCAAAGACAGCACAGCAGTTGCTGGGAAAATGGGATTTCTAATGAACATATTGGCCTGAAAATCAGACACAGTAGAACTTTCTGGTAGTCACAAAGAGCCCCTTGTCCCTCTCTTCCATGACTTGTTACAATTTTCTTTGCACTACCTTGGCTAAATCAAATATACTTTAGAACTCTTTCATTTAAAGAATATAAAATCATATTTTCAACCATCTGAGAAAGCAAGTATCTCACAAATGTTACACACAATTTATTTCCCTCAGGGATTAGTGCTTTAAACTAACTGGGGCTTTACTGGCTGAACAGAGAGCAGCATGCCCACTGCTTTTCTTGGGCAAAGAGCAGTTTCCTCCACGGTGATGTACCTGTAACAGAAGTCTCTTTATTGCTTTTTAGGGACTCACAGGTTCTCAATCACAAATCAATGATTTTATTCCTTCTCTGACTGTCCAGTACTCTGGAAGATGCCAGTGCTTGGGTCTCAGATGCCAGCCGTGCCCAGGGTATGTTTACACAGCCTGCTGTCAGCTTTAGCTTGCCACGGGAGGGTCTCTGGCTTTTGCTAGGTGTTTCCTGGGGCCTGTGTGCAAGCTGGACCCGCCTCATGGGCTCTGTACTCCTTCCACACTGAATCACCTAAGAACAAATTTCAGTGGAAAGGCAGGAAGCATCCAGCCCAGCCCAGAGGGGATGCTGGTGTGCAGGCTGGGAGGCAGGGGAAGGAGCAGCAGGCAGCTCTGCTCATCTTGCTGGCAGCAGAGCCACACTCAGCCAGGTGAACCCATTGCTGGGTGGCAAATGCCAGAGGAATAAAAGGCTAATTGCAGCTCAGTGTTTTCTCTTTCCAGGACAGTTTTCAGAGGGATCACACTTACGCTTCAGCCAGACTGACCTGAAGAAGTCTCAAGTTTTGGAGGAGACCTTTAAGGCATAATGGGACTTATGGCAAACAGAAGGGATGCTTAGAACCAAGACTGGGGATTGAAAAGAAATCTGAAGAGCTACCACTTGCTCTGCCAAGGTGTGCAACTTGCAAAAAGAAATCTTCTGTGGCCAGGGAGGGCTCTCACCATTTGGAGAGGCCACCTGAGAGAATTTCCAAACTAATACCATTTGGGTTTGCTAGGACTACTTTTGTATCCAGTCCTTTCAGCTCCAAAGGCGAAGGGTGGGATGAAGTGTTGGCACTCTGAGGGCCCCTGCTCAGCCACACACTGTTGTACGTGCACTCAGCAGAGGTGAGACCATGGTCAAGGACTGTGGGATTGCTCTCTGGATGCAGCAGCTGTAATTCAGCGTGACAGCTTGTCCAGGCACTGCTCCACGACTTCATCCATCTGTCTGTCTGCTCCACAGACCCCTGCAGTGTCACCAGCTTCCTTTGAGCAAGGTCCTGCTCTGAATCTGGGGAGATGCCACCCTGCAGCACATCAGTTTGCTTTCTCAGGAACCTTGGCAATGCCGAAACATTACCATCTCTTTGATTTCATGTAACTTTAATTTACATAAGTACAGGAGGCAAACCCCACATCTGAAAAAAAAAAAGCTTTTGTAGATTTTTTAACCATTGTTTCCTGCTGGAGTGTGATATCATAATGTTCAAATTAATCACTTCTGAGGAGCATTTGTGAATTTC
This sequence comes from Parus major, assembly GCF_001522545.3. Lineage (NCBI taxonomy): Eukaryota > Metazoa > Chordata > Aves > Passeriformes > Paridae > Parus > Parus major. The sequence goes on along the minus strand of NC_031782.1, from coordinate 8,785,968 downwards.
CACAGTACTAAAGTTACTGGACTAGGTGACTCAATTCCACATTTGATTTCTTTAAAATGCTGTCCAAGCTATGGGAAAAAACAGTGGGCACCTGGTATCAGTTTTATAATTGGGTTTTTCCATATAAGAATGGGAATTTTGTTAAGACTCAGTTAAAAGGAGTGTCCTCCTGTTCTTCTGTCACCATCAGACTGAGTTGACATGAATGCCAGCATGCTGTCACACATACTCTTCTCTTGTCTGCTGCTCTCTGTGCAAGCAGAGTATTGTGGTGTCCGGGAAATTATCCGCTATACACAACACCTGCTTGTAAGTGGCTGTTTAGCACCTTAATTCTGAAAAAATGCATGCTTGTGCAAGAGATGAGAGTAAATCCTGACTTCTCACTTGCTCTTCTTCCAGGGTGATAGTTCTGTGAGTTGCCCATGTAGGCAGACAGCTGTCAGTGTGAGTACATGGCTTTTGAGAGTATGAGACTAAAAAACTCTGTACTTGTACATTGGATGCTGGATGTTAACACTCACTCTTTTTGTTTTCAGTCATGTTCGTGTCTCCCCATTCCAGAGGTAAGTATATTTCTTTTTAGCTTCTGTAGATGTTAAAGAAGTTTGGTAATAGCTGAGTCAAAGTTTGTTCACTTTTCTCCTTATGTAACTTTTGCTTTCAATTATAAGGAGGATTTTAATGCACTAATAGCAGCAAAACTGAGTTTGACGAATAGTGGTGGGGAAGGAAGCAGAAGCCTTCCCACCACAGAGCAATCAGAACCCAACCCAGATGCAGGCAAAAGTCCTCTGTAGGCTTGACTTGCATACCAAGAGATACAGGCTCTTGCTTTGAAAATCTCTGCAAGGCTTTGTTTTATGGCTGGGTGCCTAAAGACTAAGTGAACCTGGGCTAGAGACGTCAGGCCTCAGACTTAGCTCCAGATGTATCCAGCAATATTTCATTGTTTTAAGCCTCCTCAGATGTGTCAAAGCCCCAGCATTAGCTGAAACTATGCATCACAGAGGGAACTTTTATAGTTTGAGGTTTTCTGAGAAATGGGACAATTGTTTCTTATGGCATACATGAGAATTCAGTGTTTTACAGTCCCCCAAAAGGTCTTTTACCAGTTTTCAGTACATTGCAAAATACATTGCATTTGGCCATGTCATGCTGCCACATTTAGGAATAAAGATTTCTTCTTTCTGTGGATAAACACAAAATGCATTCTAGGTTTTTCTAATGCCTTCTGTGTCGAACAGCGTGGCCATGAACTCGCATGCTTTGTGGATGGAACCAAACACCTGATGGAAAACAACAAATCTTCCAATCAAGTAATTACAAGGCTTTACTGGACCTTCCAGGCTCTACTGGATAGAAACCTCTGTAAAGTAAGACTTTCTTACTTTTCTACAGATCTTTTTTTATCTTTTACAAAAGAAAGGAATTTTTTTTATAATTTAAATATTTGTAGATAAGTGTTTCATTAATTTCAGATGAAATTAATGGAAGGGGGATGGGCTGTGCCCCACTTTGCCCTTTCTCTTCTCCAAACCCTTTGAACACAGATCTCTGGGAGAGGAGTTTTATTTAAATTGCTTTCTTATTCTCCTTTCTCAAAATGTGTTTTGGCATTAAGTAATAATGACCCAACACTGGGGAATGGATGTGCAGGAGCTGCATGGCTGGAACCAGATAGACAGAGCATCCTTCTCCTCTGCAGCTTCAGCTCTACCTAAGCAGCAGTGTCTTCACTGATTCTTGGCTGTGAAATACAATCATGACCTGCAGCATCTTGCAACTTGTGATGATGCTCAGGAAGGCTCTTGGGTCGTCCCTCAGGTGCCTTTTCTGAGGCAGTGAAACATCCTTTATTCACATACTGAGCAAAGTTCTTGTGGGATACAATGAAACTCAGAAGATGATGACAATGAGGTGTCTTCAGCTCCTTTAAGCTGCCTTCAAACTTGCAAGGAAGAATAGTTAGGGTGGCCTTGGGACACTGACCCCTTGTCCCAATCTTATCCAGCTCCTCATGGTATCTGCACAGTTTTCTGGGTTGAAACAGCCTAGTTTAAATGTCTTCAGCTACAAATGAATATATGAACTAAATATATAGAATTCTGTGACAATCCACCTGCGACCTTCTTAGTCACCATGAAAAGTTACTCTTACACTCAATGCTCAAGGAACAATTCCATAGGTAATGATTTTGAAATCATTGTGTAGCTCCAAATAATGTGTATTTTCACTGGCTCATCTAAATTCTTTATTTTATTTTTAAATCTTTGCTAACCCAATCTTTGTTCTTTCTTTCACAGAGACTGGCACATGGCAATCAATGCCAGTATGAGACCAAGGGAAATGTGGAGGAATTTCTGAAAAAAATCCTGACAACCTATCAAGAAATTGATAAATTCAATGTTTAATGGGGTTTTTTAAAAGATTTTTAAGAATCCAAAGTCTTTGAAAAGAACAGGGAACAGAAGAGTTATTTATTGTATTTATTGTCCACCTGAAATATAAAAAGTAGAAATAACCATTAATAAACCAATAAAATTATATTTTACCTGAACACAAAATGTATTTGAGTCTTCATTTCATGTTCTGTACTTGGTGAAAGGTTTGAACATCCTATTATCCTAGGTGTCAAAATGCTTCTGCAAAACCCAAGTCCTACAATTTCACCAATATGAGATGCTCCAGAAAAATTCATACTCTACCCAATGTGTAGAAGAAGAAATATTTTTGGACTTGAGATGGAAACAAAAAATCTGTGTTTTTCTTTTTGCATCACTTATTTTTTGACAATACCTACACACCATGAACAAATCACTTAGCTTCTCCCTTGCAAGGCTGCAGCTTTTCCTGTGTATAGCCACATTTTTTCTTCTAAATATTCAGTAGTAGACAATTCATTAACATCTTAACTTACGAAAACAAGACTGAACCCAGTGTTAACTACACGCTTTTAATGGGGTTGTGCATTTGGAATGTGTTGTGGAAAACTGTTTCTTTCTCAGTATTTAATGCTGGCTTTATTTCTATAGTGCTGTGAGCTCAGAAATGCTTCTCTCTCACTTCTCAGCTCAACAGAAGAACCAAAACCAGAGCTTTGTTGGAAGAAGAAAGCAACCAATGTGTAAGAGAAGATGCTTATCTCAGCCACCTATTCCAGCCTTACCAACATCTTACTTAGATCTCTCCACAGTAGGGAAAATCCCAAATCCCAGATATCATCTCCATTGTGGCTCAGAGAGGAACAAAAGCATTATAACAGGGTCTTTGAGATGGAATATCTTAAATATCTCCAAGGACTCATATCTTCACCACCTCCAATGCAGTGGGGTGGATTTTTCAGAACTTCCAGAGACACAAAGCACAAAAATTCCTTTATTTTATTGATGACATAGACATGTTTCTGGGATCAAGAGCATGATGGAAATGCTCATCTACACTGTTGTTCTTAAGCTTCCCATTTGTGTGGGCTCGGGGAAAAAAGCAGAACTAGGTTGCAGAAAATGTATCTGATACAACTATATAAAAGGAGTTAAACTTAGGTAACATATCAGAAGCAATTTCTCATGTGTTTCTGCCACCTGTTTAAAACATGATAAAGAAATAACAAATATTAAAATAGAAAATACTATTCTCTGTTAACACCTATAAAGATGAAACCAAGACATAAAACAACTATTACATCTTTCTCACATTTTCATATCTTCCAACATTTTCTATACCATTCAGCTTAGACAGCTCTCCTCTAAATAACCATTTGGTTTTTTGCATTCTAGTGCAAATAAAAATCCTCCACATCTCTGACAAGTTAGCACAATGCTTATGAATGCTCCTGCCCCTAAGCAGAAGAAAAAAGTTCATTAACAATCATATTGAATCTATGATGCTAGATCTCAAAATTCTAAGTTTCATCCCCACCAAACTGATATTCAGTCTTGTTAATATTTTTCAAGTGCAAATCCAAACTATTCCAGTCTTCCTGTGATGTTTTCCATTGTGTGTGCAGCTCACCAGCACTGTGTCTAGACATATTATGTAGCAACAGGAAAATCTGAAAAGAGCTGATTCATTTTCATAGACGAGCAAAAGACTTCTCAAGTCATAGGAGTGTAGACAGCAAGGAAAAATAAAATTCTTTGTCTGATATTTTTGATTCCCAAAATTACTTTATTAAATTTATGAAATACAGAAATGGTGAAATCATGACACAAGCAAAAGATACATAATAAATTCAGCTTTGTCCAGCATAAGCTGGTAAGAGTGGAATATAGTCTGTCAGCTTCCAGTCAAGACACAATAATAGGAAATACTTGCACAGAATTTGAAAAAAAACCCCAACTTATAAACTGCAGAAGATACACCTGCAAAATATCTATTATCTGATGCCTCAATTTGCACCTGCGTGAGAAAAATTATCACTGTGTGCTTAAACCATTGAGTGCAAGATTATGCAACCTGAAATAAGAGCTCCACTGCAGACCACCACTGAACCCCTGCGAGCTGGTGCAAAGCGTCTGCTTGCACTGGTGACCTCCCCAAGCTCCTGTGAGTCCAGGAATGGGGCAGTCCTTCATCCTCAATATTTTCACCCTCTGCCTCCCCACAGGCAAATTCAGATGTTCTCCCTGGGACTCTTAGACCCTGCAAGATTTCACAAGCCCCAGGGCAGGCTGTGGGCACGGCTGGATGTCTCTTGGCAGGCCAGAACATCCCTTCAGCTGACCCTGGGCCAGCTCCTGAAGGATTTGAGACCCATTAGATGCCCATGGCCCTCTTCTCTCCCTCTCTTGTGTTTGGCTCTCAATAGGATTGGAAACTGTCAGATGAAAACAAAAGGCAACTAATCCATTGAGTTACTTAATTACCGTAACAAGTACCTTATTCTGTTATCTCCATGATCTTTCTGTTGCAGCTCTCTAGTGGGATGTGTCATATCATGCCCTGATAGGGAGGATGTGGCCTAGGGCAGGGGAGACAGGGGAGGTGAAGAAGGTCAGACATTCTGTATGCAAGATAACTTGTCTGCACAAGTCATTTATATTGTGGAATAGATTGACAATTATTAATTGATAATCAACAGTGACTTTGGGAAAGAGCCCTTCTTCCAGCAATTCAAACCTGCCCAGGAGCCCATGGCGGGGTGTGTGCTTGTTTTCAGGTATGCACAGCTCCACACTTGCCTTGTTCCTACACCTCACATCGGATACAAGAAACTCGGAGACAAGGTGGACAATTTGCTTTATGATTTCAGAGACAGGAGCACTTGGTAACTGAGGCTGCAGGGTAGGAGAGGCTACTTTTTGCAAACTGAAAAGTAACTCCATTATCTGTGTACGATGCACCTCTTTCTTCAGGAATGTCTGTTGAGGAGAGTTCAGGGTTGGACATATACAGAGCAGTTCCATATCAGGTACCACCACAACAGAGTATTTTCCTCATCAGCATGAAGTAATGCAAAATTGTATGCTATGAATGACCCAAAGAGCTACTTTGCTCTTCAGCAAAGAAGAAATCTCCCAATCCTGCTACAGCAGCCAGCACACAACTCTTTCTTTGAAGGGTTTTGCTGCTGTCAACAGTCAGCCAGAAACACATTCACAAAATCTGCAGCTCCACAGCAGAATTTTCTTAGTTCAGGCATCCACATAGCATGGAAATTACAAAACTTGTAGTGTTGTGTTCAGAAACCTGGCTTGGACAGCTTTATGTGTTGAAGTTTCTGCTAGGACACTTAGGAGGGCATAAGGACAACAGGAGAGCTAAGGCTCTTGTGTTCCAGCCTGTTATCCCTGATTTTACCTAACTCTATGACCTGCTGCAGGACAAGCCCAAGCCCCAAGCAGTGCCAATGGTCTAATAAGAATCTGTCTCCAGTGACAAATAAATGAAAACTGATTTTAAAGATATTCCTGGAGGCACTAGAACTGCCCCAGTGCATCTGGCATGTTGTTGTTCTTCCCTTAATCTCTTGCACCCCTGTGAGAACAAGTCTAGTATATGCCACGCTATGGGAAGGAGAGGCACAGGCTGCTGTTCAAATGCTTCCCAGCCATAAATCACACTTGGTATATAAAAGCAGCTTTGCATACCTGTAAAAGAAAGCTGATCTTATCTGGACTATCCTCACAACACCCTCCTGAGGCATGTGGACAAGCCTCATTCTTCTAGTTTTACAGAAAAGTAAAGAAATGAGTTTCTTAAGATGGAGAACTCATTTATCTGCATTTTACAATTTTCTGAAGACTGGTAGCGTTTGCTTGTAAAGCTCAGCACACACCAGGGTTTAATATTGCCAAGACACAATAATATCACGTAAGTTATACCATATTAACGATATCAGGTGGTGCTACTGGGAAAACTAAAGCCAAAGGAACTTCAGTTCCCAGTCCCAGATAAGCCTCTACCTGCCCATAGGTGGTTGCAGGTCCTTTCACATCTTCTCTATTGGTCTCCCACTTTTGATTCAATGAACTGAAAAAACTCCAAAAGTGAGATCTAAAGATTCTTCAGGAGCTCTAGGTGCATCTGTCATGGAAGCAACCACAGTGACCTATAAATTGCAGCATCTTCATGGACACACTTCATAGCACAAGTTGCACACGTTCAAAGAATAAATCTTTTGTCATCTTCCATGAACTTCTGTAAATAATCCTGAATTTTTGCACCACTGTTAAGGCATACAAGAGAAATGCTGTCTTCTTCTTATTGGGATACAGAGTGGGTTATAGCTCAGACAACAAAGGAGTGAAAGAGCTGGAAAGAAGGCAAAAAGTTTCAGTGACACAATGTCATGACTGCAATTTTTTTTTGTGAATCACATATATATAATGAATGAGCAATGTGTCTTAATTGCTTTTGCTATCTTAAATCTAGTAGTGAAGTAACACATGATACAATCCTAAACTTGTATCAGGTTATAATCTAGAAATAAATAATCTAGAAAAAATATCACTAAGTACAAAACTACCCAACAGATAATTTTCTGTGTCTAATACCAGTGATATTTCTTTTTACTCATGTTAGAAACAGCATCATCAAGAGACTTAACAAGAAAACAGATGCCCCTGATTTTTTCATTGTGTTCATATTGCTAATTTTTAATTTGATAAATTTCAGACTAAATAAGTATTTCCCAATAAGTCAACAAAAAGCCCAGGAGTAAGGGGAGTTCCCCCTGACTCCCCACAAACTGGAATTGTAAAAGAGCAAAAGGAGAGGGAAATCATGACTTAAGAGATGAAGATAGTGATCAGCCTAGTTCTGACTTTGCAAGCAGCCTGTGGGAGAGAAGAGACATATTTTGTCTGATATCGACTGCAGGCAGGATATAAATCAGTCATTGAGATATAAGATTATTCCACAGTGGCACAAAGTTTCTCACTCTCATTTTGCCATACTTTCATATGCTTGACAGCATGCAATTAAACAAAATGGAATGGAAAGGACAGCATGAACTGAAGATCCCTATTGACCATGAGGGATTTTCAGCAATATAGTGAACTCAGAAAAGAGGCTGTGGCATTCAAAGAGAAGGAAAAGTGCAGACATGCATTAATTGTTGCCACCTACTCAGAAGCAAGTACCCTGTAGCCATCTGCTTTAGAATATCTCACAAGGGTTTAAGAGAACAGGCATTTAGGGCCCAATGAACCCTTCACTGATGGCTGACTGAGGCAGCAAAAGTTGTATAACAGTTTTGAGTAAAAGGAAAGAGAAATTTATGACTTCTAAAGTACAGTCTCCCCTAGTTTCTCACATACTCTGTGATACTGAGGGCAAGATGTGCAAGTGAAGAATAATTTAATTCAGCTTTCACCATTCCAATAACCCTCTTACTGATCTTTGTGGAATTAAGAAGAGGTCTGAGCACAGCACATATTCTGTATATTTCAATATAATGCCCTCATTAACACAGAGTACAGAGATGAGGAAAAAAAAGGAGTGGCAAGAGTCAGAGAATCATAGAACTGTTTGGGTTGGTAGGGACCTAGAGCTCATCTTGTTCCAACCCCCTGCCATGGGCCAGGACACCTTCCATGTGTCCAAGATGGGCTGGTCCCTGTCCAACCTGGCCCTGAACACCTCCAGGGGTGAATCAAACAGACTTCCTGGGATAACTGGGAGCTGCCATTCCATGCTGCTGTTGGAATATTGCTGCTTTTGCCACTCTGACCCAGCTTAGCTCTGCTCTGGGACAGACTGGAAGGCCAGAACATCCCAATGACTGCTGAAAACTTTGTTACTTGCTAATTACCTCCTACAGAAGTCCAGTAGGTAGAGAAGGCTTGGGCTCTGGAACAAACTGATTATGGGGATCCAGAGATCCCCAGGCTCTGAGAATTTCCCTTGCATGAAAGGAAACCACGAGGGAAGTGGAGCAGTGTGGATGAAGCAGAAGCAAGAGGTGCAGGAATGTTCTATTGCCAACCCCATGACTGTTGACAGCAAGGCAATACCAGCTACAGAAATGAACAGAGAATATTATACTACTCTCATTTTGTACTTAGTTAACATAAGGAAGAAGGACTAAAGTTCACGAGGAAAACTTCTGTCTGGGTGTATGGATGAGATGAATCAGGCAGTAGCCAGTGGAGGCATGCAGAAGCCTAGTTTGGTACTGGTTTGATACAAGAGATACAGATCAAATTATATGGCCTAGGAATGGTCATGTTCTTGAATACAAATACCTTATGAAGTAATTTAGAATGTACTCAGTCAAAATACAGACAGAATTCCTGCTATAAACAAAGTATCTGAAGTTATTGGCAACTAGGTTGACTATAATATCAAACCAGAAACTCCAAAAATTCTCCAGGGAAGCAGTGATTAGAGGATACTGACCACCAAGTGACACCTTTGCTTCTAGTGATCCCAGGAGGTGATGGGCAGAGTACAAAATGCCTGGGACTTTGGAACAAGGTGGCTGTACCTAAACAGTTTTGTATACAGGAAATGTGGCTGTGTGGGATGGAAAACTGTCCCACATAAAAACAATCATTCATTTTCCATCCAACTCCTCACACAGGAGGGAGAGGGCAAAGAAAAACAAGACTGCACCCTCTCTGGGTTCCCTCAGCTAATTAAGTGTATTTTGAAATTAGATTAGGCAAATCATTAAATTATACTTGGACAAGTTGTCAGTTTTTCTGTTTACAAAGGCCAACTCCAAGTACATTCACTAAAGGTATCTTTTCAATCAACACCCGGGTTAGTACTTGTGGCAGCAAGTTTTATCCATTCAGATTTATCAGTAATGAAAGGAAACCTGGCAGAATTATCACTCCTTAAAAGTCTTGTCTGACACAGTAAACATAATGGATTGATCTATGATGAATCCTTTAATCCTTAATGTGTCTCAAAACAAAACTATTTTCAAGCAACATGTATCTGTTCTAACTGGAAAACGATAGTGCCACTGGAAAACTTTGAGAAATGTTGTTCTTTTTCAGCAACTGAAAATTAAGAAAAAACTCCTATTTTTCAATGAGGTGTTCTGAGAAAACCTTAGGAAAATTAATAATGAAGAGTACATGCTTTTTGTTCCCGTTCAATTTTTCCTCAAAGAGTCTTAGAATCAAGCGAACCTGTCACATGGTCCTACAGCTGGCATTCCTCTGGCTCCATTTTGAAATGAAACACAGTTATTGTTGTACTTTGGTTATATTTCACAGTTTGGTCACTACAAATTTGCAGTCATTCCTACCAAAATTCCTGATCAAGCTGGAAAACCAGTTCTTGCAGATTAATCCACAAGGATTAGATTAGCTAGAGCCCAGACTCAAGAATAACACACACTCTTTTCCAAGGAGAACCATCCAGGCTTGTAATTTGACTGTATATATCAGAGACACACCAATAAAGGGCACCTAAAAGTATATCAAGACACAAACCAACTCCAGAATCAGCAAGACACAAAAATATAGCAGTTAAATGATACAGCCTTGAGAGGGTCTTTCTTCCCTTTTCTAGCAGTGTGTTCATGCCCACAGCCAAGTTGTGGTACCCCACACAGAATCACAGAATCTCTGGATCATTTAGGTTAGAAAAGACCTCTGAAATCACTGAGTCCAACCCATGACTGAACACCACCATGTCACCAGACCTGGCACTGAGTGCCATGTTCAGTCTTTCCTTTAACACCTCCAGGGATGGTGACTCCACTGCCTCCCTGGGCAGCCCATTCCAATGTCTAAACACACTTTCTGTGGAGAAATTCTTTCTAATGTCCAACCTAAGCCTCCTCTGAAGCAACTTAGGACAATGTCCTCTCATCAGCTGGTTTCCTGGGAAAAGAGGCTGACACCCACCTGGCTACACCCTCCTTTCAGTCATTGTAGAGAGTGATAAGGCCACCCCTGAGCCTCATCCTCTCCAGGCTAAAGGATGTGGTAAATTCTAACAGCATGAGACATATTCTTGGATGTTACACCTGGCTCGAGGTCTAACATAATTACTTGTAGTTTTCCTGGACTAATCCCAGTCTTTTAAGATTTTGAAAATCAGATTGTGCAAACTTTGTTATCCCACAAAGTCAAACTAACAGGATAATGATATGCAGGTGTGGTGCAGTTAAATAACGCTTGAAGGGAGCTAAGGAACTCACGCAGTCAGAGGACAAAATGGAAAATGTGAGGAAAGGACATGATAAACCTGAAAGACAAACCAAGCAGGACTGAGTGCTGCAAGTTCACCTGATGATGTACCCCCTGCTCCAGTGGGACTGCAGTGCTTCACTGCCATATGATAAACCAAAGAGCCACTGCAATTCGACAGCAGTGCTTAACAAGTACGTGTGATGGACCAGACACACTCCAAGGGTGAGACAAGGGAGTCCATGTTCACAGAGGAAGCTGACTTCTATTCCTGGGAAACCAACCACCCTGAGCATCTACAGCTCAAATGCCAGCAAACCCAGATCCTCAAGCTGTGCATGGGCTATCCTCTCCAGGAACTGGACAGAAACAGCAGCAAGGTTCAAAGGAAAGTTCCCATACTGTGCTCAGTTCCCGTACAACGTGTGCTTTTTTTGAGGAACCTGAAAATACAATAGCAGGATTACTGAGCAATTGCTTGATTGGGAACATTGGTCTAGGAATATGTGGATACCAATTTCTGAGAACAACATTAGTTGTCAGGTTAGAAAGCTCTGGATTTAAAACTTTATTTATTTTAGAAATATGAACCTTGCACAGATTGGATAACAATCCATGATGTTGCCACTGGCATCTAGCAGAAATTGGAAATTAATTAGTATTTGAGTCTTCTCCTTTTGCAAATGCATTTAACAATCAAATTATATTCACGTACATTAAATACCATACATTCTGGAACAGATCCCAAGTACTGTCAAGTTGTGGCTAGCAAATGACTTTCAGAAGAGGTGAAGAGCAGATAGTTCAAATAAAGGGCTGCTTGAACATTTTGGTGAGAATAATCCCTGCTGGTCAGGCTCTGATGGAGGGAGCAGGTTCTGCCCCATCTTGATACCATTAGTACTGGTTTTGAATATTTACAGAACTGCAGAGTGGGAGCAGAGATAAGCCATGACCATGAGCATATATCTATGAGTGTAAGTATATATCTGTGAGTGTAAATATATACCCATGAACATATATACCCAATAGCAAAAAGCTACTTGTGGGCAATTCTAAGGCTCTTTTCTACTGCCATACCTGCCAGGGTTATTGTTCTTTATTTCTATGAGTGGTATCCCTTCTTTGGGAACTAAAAGGCATGAATATATAAATAAATACAGATGTGTATTTACACCCCTTGCACACATCCATATCCTAGTATCTCTTTATTAGTCTGCAGAGTCCTCCAAGTTCTAATATAAAAATAAATCCCAGAGACTGATATGCGAGTTCCCTCTTGTGACCAAGTGATGTTATAGCAATACCTGAAAATACACACAAAATATGTTTTTAACAAAACAGACATTTAAAGAGAAACAAAGCAATGCAAACTGCATAGAATCAGTCAGTTTTGCATTTTTTATTTGCCTGCCATTGGTCTAACATTAAAAATAAATAAAAAAACCACCCTCAGTGTATAGTACAAAAAAGAATGAGCAGGAGTATATCTGTGAAGAAGACTGTCAGAAAAATTAATTAAAAAGAAAGATGAGGTTGCTAAAGCTAAAATATTATTTTATCTATGCATGAATCCTAGGCCCCACAGATACAATCCAAATAAGGTGGAGGAAAATGGTTGATAGGCCCTTCACTAAGATTTATTGTTGTGAGAATTTCCCTTCCTGCAAAGGAACTGCAACAGACCACTTCCTTCCACCTGGGTAAACAAATTTTCTCAAATCTGTCAAAAAAACCCAGCACTTGGAAATGGCAAAAAAAGAAGATAAGGACATAAAGACAGCATGAATTATCACAATATAGGATTGAAGGGTAACTTGCACAGTTGTTGAATCCCTTCCTCTGATCTTGAAGCACAGTCTTGTCTGTCTACACAATCCTTACCCAAAATTTTCTTACCTGCTCTCAGATCTTCCTAAAAGGGTTCTGGAGGCTTCATAAGCAGCTGTGCCAAGCTATAACTCAGCTATAAAACAATGAAGCTTTTTTTGGTATTAAAGCTCAAAACATCTGCCGCTACATCAGGTGCTGACTTATCAGGCATTTCTTTTATCAGCTATTTTCCAGATCAAATCGTATCTTCAGCTGCCTGCTATGGACAGCCTTAGTTCTCTAAGGCCTGTGTTTTCTCAGCTTGAAGGCCATCTAATTGTTAAAGAGGGTAATGAGAACCAAAAGTATTAAAGATGGAATCTTAAAGACAATTTGTTGTGTGCTCAGCTCAAACACATTTATCAGAACCTCAGTGGATATGGCCATTTCAGATGTTTTCATTACTCAGGTCAGACACACTGTGTTCTCTATACCAACACCAACAAACAGAAGCTGAATTAGCTGGCAGGTTATTTTTAACTCTGCTTAGATAATATTGAGTCAGAGGATCAAATAACCTGTGCTTTACAGATTAGTGGGCAGTTACCATCGAAAGTGTCACAGCACTAATACATTAATAACCTAATAGGCACTAACAGCCCTGAGCAGCCCAGGCCTCACCCCCAGCCTTGCCCCAGGACCCCAAGTGCCCATTTAAGCTCAGCCCTGGTGTGTCAATCCCTCCCTGAGCAAAGCAGGAGCTTGTGCTGGAGCCACTGCCACCTCTGAGCCTGGCCAGGAATTGTGACCTGGCTTGACTGTGGACCTGCCTCACTCCAGGGACCTGTTCCATGATGTGGCTGAACCTGGCTGTCACCAGCCTATGGACCTGCCTTGCTGAGCTGGGTGTGATCCCTGCCCCTGGCTCCCAGCCAGCCCTCGTCCTACTGGAACCTTCTTCAAAAACATAACGATTGAAAAACTGAGATTTTTGCTAGAGATTATTTATCTATTTATTTATATATTAAAATTAAAGACTAAAATGCATTGGCCCAATGGGGTTTGAACAGCATGCCTACAGTACACCACAGGTATTCAACAGTTTCTCCACACAGTTTATTTTCAGACCAATTATAAACTATGAATACACCTTTGTGGTGTCTCTTTCCACAGAAAGGACAAACAGCACCTCTATCAATAATTTTCTTATCTTGTTTTTCACTTTGATGGGCACTGTTAACTGTACCTATTAACAATTTTGTCTAAAACATGTCTAGCATATATATATTTATAGGAACTGTAATATAACACATTATAGAATCACAGAATTAAACAATGGGATTGGATTGCAACACACTTAGAGTTACTCCCTTCAGTGATTCATGCTTATTTCTGGAGAAACAATATTAGACTGCTATTGCATTTCTGAAAGTGCATCTCATAAAGATTTGCTCATATAATCCCATGCTTTACCTCATAATTATGAAGGAAGGCTTTTGCAAAGAGGCATATAGATAAGCCACTGTTTTCCTAATTGTATTTCAGATTCAGTGTGTGCACTAGAAACTTCTACAAAATAACTTGGGTGATTTCAATTCCCAAGACAGGCTGTTTCTTGGTGCCTGCCTGTGCAGCAGCTGGTGTCTAGCAGAGCAGCTCATGAGCCTCCAGCAAACACGACACACTAACCCACTTTCTGGGCATGAATCTCATTCACTGCTCCTGTCTGCAGTGTTAAGTTTAAATTGTTAAAGCTGCAGAGTTTGATCACAAAGTTAAAGTATTTGGGTTTTAAATTAAGAATTATAATTAAACTTTTAAAAGGAGCAGCTACAATATAGGACTTATTTGGCTTAGCACACTGATACACATGCAGCTGCTTTCAGAGAGAAGCAAAAACTGACCCTGAATACCCTTCAGCATGGAAATGATGGGGCCTGTGTGAAATTCCAGCCAAAGCCCAGAACCATGGCCTCCTCTGTGATCTTCCAAGACTTGAAGACAGAACTCAACCAAGAGTTGTGTCCTTTGGTTATGTGGATTAGTCAGAAACATGATCACGATGAAAATGAAGCAAAGCTTGCATTAAAATGTCTAAGTCCTGCAATGAAGTTCAGCCAAAGTAAGGGTGTCAGAAAAGCTGGTGGTGGATTCTTTCTGAGAACTCTCTGGATGAACTGGCCTTTTACAGCACAATGTACTGTATGACTCTATACCTGATATTACAATAAACATCCTTATTTCCTTTTTTTTTTTTTTTTCTTGCATTCTCTCCTCTCACTTTTGCAGTCTGTCTGCTAAAAACTAGTTAAGAAATGGCCAATAATTTCTAGATGTTTCACACAGTCCTTGTAAAGCTTTCAAGTTCATGGTATACTGATCCTGAATTGGCATATTTTCATTCAGAGAAATTTTGATTTCTTGAATGCTTTCTTATACTAATTAACTCCTGGCTTTATTCAAAGTGTTTTTCTTGATTACTACTTCAAAGCCCAGTGATAAAAAATTTGAATATCATTCTTGATCAAAGTGCAGAAAGAGTATGTATTATGAAAGCTGTGTGAATTACTACACAAAACATTCCTGTAATCACCATAAACATGAGGAGTGAGTAGACTGAATCTTTCTGAAAGTCTGATTTGAGGAGAGAGAGACAACCACAGGAGGAAGGCTAAGCTCGACACTGGGCAGTGATGGCTCAGGTAAGCAGGGCCTGTATCCAGTATACCTGCCTGTATCACGGCCAGGCTGGACGGGGCTCTGAGCAACCTGCCCTAGGGAAAGGTGTCACCGCCCATGGCAAGGGGTTGAAGCAACCCTTTAAACCTTTAACCTGACCTTTAAAGTCCTTTCCAACCCAAAGCATTCCGTGATTCTATGATCCAGTGATGCAGTTTCCCTTCATCTTTGCATCCTGTGTATGAGATGGAGGATTTGGAAGACAGCAGCAGAAGCTCTATGCCAGGCCCCTGGGGTATGAGTAGAACACAGAATCTCCTGGGTGAGCCCATGTTGGTGCCTATTTCCTTCCAGTACTGTCAAATCCATAGCTTATTTATTTTTTTTAAATTCATATATACCTGTAAGCATTTGAGCAATAATGACGACAGCTATAAAATGCATAGAATTCTTCTATACTATTTTATACATGTCCATTTTAAGTTAGGTATAAAATATGTTTCTGCTAGACCAGATCAAAACAGAAAACTCTCCTATGCAGGAAGCCTCAGAGATTAGCCTGTATGAATCTTTCTAAAGTACATTTGAACCTGTTCCTGCACAGCAGCCCAAAGGTTATTGGCAGCGCACCAGAAAAACCCATGACTGGTGGATTTAGATAGGAGCTGCAAATCTGCACTAATCTCTGTTTACAATCTACCCTCTACTACTGTCTAGAGAGTAACTACGAACCTGAAGATGGTTTTTATATCAGTATCTACTGAAAAAATCCATTTTAAACCATCTACTAGGGACAAAATGCTTGAAAAATTGTACTTGGAACCTAATTCCCTACTTCCTGTAAACTCTGAATAAAGCAGTCAAGAATTATATATGTAAGAGTAATTTTGGTAGATTTTCTAAACTGTATTGATTTTAAGAGTGCGGTGCATTTTGTCTCTCTGTTTGAGGAAATTGAAGATGACATGAAGAATTGAAGATTTTGAAGATGTCACAGTGACTGCATGACAAATATTCCTTCTAGCTCATTTCACTAGCCTTTCAACATGCTAATCTTCTAGGTTTTTAGATGTGTGGGAATTAACTTTTTTGGTGTATTTTGGTGTCACACAAAAAGTCAGTAAACTTTTGCCAGTTTTGGTTTTACGTAGGGCAGATATAATCTACCATGGAAATGCTGCACATGTTTAGCATTACCTCTTTGTAAAAAATGCTATAAAGGCTTATTACTGGTAAATAATTGCTATATGCAAGACCCAGGAAATCCATGTCTGTAAGGGTTTTGCAGTTGGTAATAAAAGCTCCATTGTTCAGATACAGCTAGATGTAACTACAATAATAAAGCAGCACTGATTAATGATGAACTGTTATGCAATCTGCAAGGTTTTTAAAAATTATGCTTTAGATAACAAATTAAAAGGCATACTTTGGGCATCTGCAGTTTGGATGTGATGCAGTGCTCAGCCCTCTCTCACTGGGGTGCTTTGGAGCAGCCCCAGAGAGGATGCACACAGCAAGCAGGGAAAGCCTTACTGTTCAGAACGGGGCCCTTTATGGCCAAAAGATTGCTAGAAATCAGTAATAGCTGCTTGTACACCATCCTTCTTTGAGTCTATGATTCTATGCCTAGCTCCCATGGGAAGGGTAGGGGATGGCTCTGCCTGGAGGGAACAGCCTCTGCAAGAGGCTTGGGGCAGTTTCCAAGGCCAGGGCTGCCCCAGCTCAAGGGTGATGAGGGCTTACAGGCACTTCATGTCAGGAAATGACGGAAAATACATGTGGCAGGAAAAGAATGTGAGCCAGTGTGTACCCAGGTGGCCAAGAAGGACAATGGGATGTGGCCTGTATCAGCAACAGCGTAGCCATTGGGACCAGAGAAGGGACTGACCCCTGTACCTGGCACTGGTGAGGCCACATCTCCAGTGCTGTGTCCAGTTCTGGTGTCCCCACTTCACAGACACGGGAGGACTGGAGCGGGTTCAGAGAATGGCAACGGAGCTGGAGCAGGGTCTGGAGCACAAGTTTGGAGAGGAGCAGCTGGGGGAGCTCAGACTGCGGATAAAGGAGCTCAAGAGGGACCTTCTTCCTCTCTACGAGTCCCTGACAGGACGGTGCAGGCAGGTGGGAGTCACGGACCAGGCAACCAGCAATAGGACAAGAGGTCATGGTCTGAAGCTGGACGAGGGGAAGTTTAGGTTGGGCATTAGGAAGAATTTCTTCCCAGAAAATGTCATCAGACATTGGAATAGGCTGCTCAGGGAGGAAGTGGAATCACCATCCCTGGAGGTGTTAAAGGAAAAGGTGGATGGGATACTCAGTGCTGTGTGGAAAATCACGCTAGGAAAAGCCAGTGGTCATAAAGGAGACAGAAGAATCCTGCAATTTTATTCCAAAAAAAAAAAAGGACAGTCCACTGAGGACCTTTCCCGCAGGGTCTTTTTGTTCTCGAGGTTTCAGAGGGAGCAGCCTCCTTTTATCCTAAACTCCCGGCCCCTTGTTGCCCTCTTCCTTTCCCCATCAGCTGAGGCACTAGGAAGGCACAGCCTTCCCAAACGGCCTACCACATATCCCCCCTTGAACGAGGCCTTTTACCCCAGAGTTCAGAAACTCCGTCTTGTGCGGACCCATTTGTCTTTTTCAGGAATCAAACTGTCTGGGTTCTGTAACAAACATGGGGCTTGAAGTGGGTAGAAACATTAAGGCCTGTTTCAAAGACATTAACACTCATACCCTCACCCATGGAATTTCTTGGAAAGACATGAGCACACATCCTTCCTATCAGTGCCACTGTCTGACAAGTTGGTGTTTGGTCACAGGTTGGACTCGATGATCACACACGTCTTTTCCAACCTAAGCGATTGTGTGATTCTGAGATGGAGGCCTAGTGAGGGGGGAAGCAGCGGCCTCCCGCTCTTAGGGAACCGGCGAGGGCCATGAGCAGAAGCCACAGCTGTCGGGGGTCTCTGCTGGCTCCAGAGCCCACACCTCGGCCCCCCCATTTTACCCGCGGGCCGAGGGCGGCCTGCGCGAAATGGCGCCGCCGTCACGTGCCCGCCGCCCGCGGCCTCGCCCGGCGCTTGCGCTGGGGCGGCGGGGCCGCGGCTCCGCCCTCGGCGTGTCCCGGGCGCTGCGGGCTGAGCGCGGTGCTGGCCCTGCTCTGCCCCTGCTCGGAGCCTCGGTCCGGCCTCACGCTGCGAGGGAGCCGCGCACCGGCGGCGGTGAGCGGCGGGGCGGCCGCGGGGACCGGCCCTTGCGCGGCGGCCGGCGGGGGGGACAGGCCGCGGGGGCGGCCCGGGTTGTGGAGGCAGACGGGCGGACTGACGGACTGGCGGACTGGCGGACAGACAGGCGGACAGACAGAAGCACTGTGCGCCCGGAGAGTTAAATTCTCCCTGAGCGCCAAACCTCGTGAGGGGCTCGGTGTGCGGTACCCTGGGCTTGTGCCATCCCGGCAGCTATCGCCGAGCTGCGGGAGCGCGGTGCCTGGGAGCTGATTTTCCCATGTAAAGAGTTCAAATGGCTTGTTAAAGTCGGGTAGCAAGGTATCAAGAAAACCTACGGAAGTAAAAATTTTTTTTCATTCCTGCCGTAGGCGTGTAGGTGAACCCTCAAGAGAGCTTTTCTAAAGAGCTGTGCAGCTTCAGATGTGTCACTGAGTAAAACGAGGGGTCTTGGGCGTTGGGCAGAGGGGTTGGCTTCCTTCTGAAAATAATGCATCAGTAGAAATCCAGTATCTAAATTTCACCACCGAAATAGTACTAAAAGTGGCTATGCATTTGTATTTCTACAGTTAAAATTAATGCAAGCATTAAGATGTTCAGCTGAATGTGGTTATTTTTAGAAATCTGAGGGTTTGTCATAAACATACTAAAAATGCAGTAAATCCTTCGAGTCAGATGCTCAGTTTTGAGAAAAAATGAGGGCTGATGAAAAAAACCAAATAATCCTCTTCAGAAGCAAAAATGCCACGCATTAGAAGTCTGAAATGCCCTAAATGAAGAAAAAGCTTAATCTCTGAGCTCATCATCCTGAAGGACTAGATCTTCTGAGACTTAGGCTTAAAATGTTTTGTTTTTTTACCTATGTTTTTGCACTATACTTGGTTGAAATTGTGGTGGCAGTAGTTTTGCAGGGCTGCCTGCCTTTCGCTGCTCTTGCTCCCCAGCCAGACTCTGAATTCCGAGTTCCTTGGCATGGTGAGGGGGTGGCCTGGGGTGCTGTCACTGAATTGCGATTTCTTTAAAGACACTGTGATTAATGGGACCGGTATTTCAGCCGTGTAAGGCAGGTCCGTAAACATTAATTTCCAGGTGTTAGAAAGTTAAAGCTTAATTATCAGAATGCCTGCTTTATCTCAGAATATTTCCAAGCTTTGTTATTTGGAAGAGTTTTTATTTCTCAGGAACTCTCTTTTTTTTTGCTGCATTTGTGTTTGGTTGCTACTGTTTCTACTAGAAATGTGATTTTACAGTGTTTTATTAATTCCTGTTGAGTCCCATTGTGGAGAACTGGAAGGGAAATCTGGAAATCAGAGGAAGCAGTTACTTCTTTGTAGCTTGAATCTGTGATATGTTTGGTTACAATAATAAAAGCTTTTTTTTGAACTGACATTGTATCCTGGGAAGGAGTGAACAGCAACTGAAGGCTTGTTTAACAGAGCCGCTGTTCAGCACTTTTCAAATCCCCCACCAAGCCCCCATGCCATGGGAGAGGTTTTAACGTCTTAATTTTAGCAGAACTTGACACTGTGTTGGCAGGATAAGTTGCACACACAGTTAATTTGATTTATTTCTGAATCCTGTTGGCTTCAGTGGATTTGAGGTAGTTTGAGTAAGATAAGGTACAGCTGTCAAAATAATCACAGGTAGAGCTGTATGGGGGGCGTGCACCAATTTTGGATACTTTGCTTTATACAAATGAGGATATTAATAGATTTGATGAACCTCAGCAGTTATCAGTGTTTCATTTCAATTATTGTGTTGCTGCTGTTTATCTTTGATAATCATTTGGGTAACTGCCTTAGATAACAATTTATTGTTGTTTGCATAACAAGCCTGTATTTGATTGCATCTCTGATAACTGTACTATTATATACATTTCTGCTTACTTAAGCTAACGTGGTTTACATTGATTTGGATAGTTCTTGTGCTCTTAGACACTCAGATGTACATTAGATGTACACCTGATTATGGTTTTATTGCTAACAGTCATTTTCAGTAACTTTTCTTTTTTTAATGTATTATCTAAAATTCTGCTAGTTCTTATCTGCAGTGTAAAAGTATGAACTTCCTTCTCTACTGAGAGGTCTTGGGACAGGTCTGTTCAAGAGCTCTCTTCTTCAGGGTTACTCTTGGTTATTTGGCTATTACAGGTAACCAGTCCAATCTCTGTGAAACTCAGAAGCTGCTGAGCATTGTAGGTAGTCTTTATTGACTTCGGACTTTATTGACCTATATTTGATTCAGTTATTATTGTAAGAAGATACTACTGTCCTTTCCTTAATTTTGGATGTCAGTTTACTGTCAATAATTACTTTTATTTGTCGCCACATTTGGAGTGCTGGGAAGAATACTGAAATCCTGAGTTCAGAACAGGGGGAAGGGTACTCATCCCCCATCCCCATGATGGGATATGTAAAAGCAATGTAAAGCTTATCACAACAAAGATTTCAGGTTTTGTTGTGTTTTTATAAAATAAACTTTCTTGTGTTATTCCTGGGGGTAAAGCTTTGAATGATTACATATGACGGAAGACTCTGAAACACAAACTTACCTGCAATGTCATATTAAAAGAAAATAGTGTGGAGGGAAGCAAGGGATTTTTAATCTGAACCCTTTGATGCAATGCCTTGTGATGCACCTTCCCAGGTGGCCCAGGCTGTCACCTGGATTCTGGGAGCTCGTAAACAGGGAGGTGGCTGCGGGCTGGGTGCTTTGTTGTTGTCGGGAGCAGCTCCTGCCGTGTGACTGCAGCCAGGCCTGGGCAGGTGCTGGCGAGGGCTGTGCAAGTCTGTGGTGGGAAGCTGAGCCATGTGGCCTCTGTGTGTTCATCACACGGTTCCCCAGGCCTTTAGACAGCCTTGCCATGGAAGGGAAGAAGGCAGGAAAAGACATTGGGGCGTTGTTTTTTTCCCCTCTGATTTTCATGACTGTTAGATTACTTTAGTAGCTACAGTGTTGTTTACCAAGATTCACTAGTAGTGGTAATGATAAAGCAAATACTGAATAACTTGATGTTTACATTGTACTGTTGACTAATAAATGTAAATACAGTTGCAACAATTGTTTCCCCGTCACTATTATACTTCATCTGGCCTCATCTTTCTCTTGGTGACAATATTTGCATTGTGGGATTAAGTTTGAGATAATCCCCTCAAGCTCCTTTACAAAAGCAATAAAATGTATAAATTTATGTCAGTGTATTTCCCCATCACGTTTCTATTGGATGTAATATGAAGATTTTTTTTTTATTTTTTTTCCAAAACTAACACAGGTTTTTGTGGCATTTTATCTGGACAGGTGGGGAAAGCAGACAGATGCATGTGAGTGCCCCATGGCTGCAGCTGCCTCAGTTCATTCATTTATTGCCTATTGTAACTTGGAAGCGTTCTTTAGGTAAGAAAGTTGCTTTAAAATATGTAGTTTGTAACCTTAATACACTTCTCTGTTGAATCTTTAAATTGCATCTCAGTGATTTGTTCTCTCAGTTATAATGTTATTTAAGCATGCTGTTTATATGTGGCATCATAAACCTTTTATTTGTTTGGCACTGACAGTACTTATGAATATGAATTCTGTGTGCTGAACACTGTGCAGTACAGGGCCATCATAAATGACAGATTTCTTCAGGTGCCACCCACAAACAAAGTTACTAATGAATATCATAATGAAAAGCTTTCTCTTTATAGACAAGCATGACTACTCAGTTCTAAATTTTCTGGTGTGTGAGCTGAGCAGCAGCATTAGATTACAGTACTTGCAGTACTTGGGTTTGATTTTGTGTGGAAGATGGGGGCTACTTCTCATATATTCATAAATAATGTATACTACAGCTTTTTTAAGCTTGGCATCTATAAAGCTGATATTAACTGGATAGTTTTTCAAAAGATGATGATATGACCCGGGAGAATCTGAAGTCTTGTCCCATTTTTAAAGAAAAGTAGAGAAGTTCAGCATTGAAAGGTTTCTGAAGATGTTATTACTGGTTGAACACAATAATTGGTAAACATCTTCTGTTTCTAAAATCTGTCATGATTTAGTGAAGTGGGCATTGCTGTTCTTGTAGCTTTCCATTAAAGTATCTTCAGATAATATAAAATTGGTAGCTGGACATGGGGGTTTTGGGTCTGTTTTCTCATAGTGCACCAAGATACTCTGTCATACTAAGACACAGGATAGTTCTTTCATTAGTATGTGGGAGGATACTTGTCAATTATTGGTAACTTTTTTCCAGATATGGTTTAATTAGCCAAAATTGTTTGTTTACTGTCAAAATTATCATGGTGCAGTAAGCATATTTTTGGAGTAAAAGTGAGTCAAGTTTAAAGCCAAGCGTCCTTAAATGTCAAAGTGTTCGAGGTCCTGTCTTTAAGCATAACTTTTGATTCTCATGGTTTTGGTATAGTGTAGGCCAAAAAGAAATAGACATTTGTTATCAAGGTTTGTAGTTTTCTTTGGGTAATACTCAAGAATTCAGAGGTGTATCTGTGTTGCAAAAGAATGTTCATGTGACTAAAACTGTAGATAAGACAAAAGCTATTTTTTGGCTAACAATTATACTTTCCCCGTAGTTAAATGGTATTTTTCAGATAATGTTTGGTGAAACGAATTTTCCTGTTACATTCTGTTGCTCTGCTTCCACATTGGCCCTGCAGAGCAGTGGGTTCTATTTGTCTCAGTCTTTGTTCCAGAATTGATGTTAGTCCTTCCTATGGGTTGTCCAGACACTGCAGAACAGTTTTTCTTTGGTTGGTGGCTTCACAGGTTGGTTCATCTTCTGGGACCCATCCCTGCCTTCTGGTTAAGGAATCCATGCACACATACAGGATGACTCAACAGTGGGATGGATGTTCAGATACCAGAAAGGTGCTGGTAACTTGATGGGAACCTCCACATTCCTTGGAGGTAGGGTTGTGTGTGTGTGTGAGTGTGTAAACCTGCCAACTTCAGTTCTGTTTTAATACACATACTGTTCATAAAGTATTCAGAATGAAATAAGGATTTTTACTTTTGGAGTAAATATTGGTGCTTTGTGTTTGTTAAAAATGTAACAATGCATAACCAATGGAACTTTTTTCTGGCTTTGCATTCCACACTGAATAAAAGGAATTAATTTTGCTAGATATAAAGGACTGTAGTGTAGAATATTAAACATAGAAATTCTGGAGACAGCAGTTTCTAAAGGCTGTAGTGACAAGAAAAAGTTCTGGCCAAATTCCAGCAGGCAGAGCATAGCTGCTGTGTACACCAGCAATACCTTGCTGCATCTCTCCCTACATCTGGAGTGCTTCTGTTCTGTAGCTTGACGTGTGGTTTAGGGAAATGCCCTTTCTGGCTGTTCTCAGATGTCAGAACTTCTTTGTGAGAACCAAATCAGCACCCATGAAGTTCAAGTTGAAGTAAGGAGAAATTTCCTTTTTTATCAGAAACCTATCTTTTAACTAAGATGTTGCAGATCTGCATGAGAATAGCAGTAGCAAGGAGAAGCTTCTCAAACAACATTTGTTCAATTCCGTTTTTTTTTTCTGGACTTTTGTTTAAGGAAACAGCCAAGTCTGTAAGTCCTCTGAGGTGTTTTCCTCCTCTGAAGGGAGGAGGAAAAACAAGCAACAGCTATATTTGACTCAAAAGGTATTTAGCCTCTGCTAAATTTAGCAAGGCTATGAGCAACTGCAAAAGAGAGTTTTGTAATGGTTAATTACTACATCCACACTTAATGGTTTGGAATGCACATTTGTTGTGTGACTTAAAGTAGTCTAAAGTCATAAAACATGGTTGTGTGGATGATAACTTGACAGTCTAATAGCAAGATGTTTATTCATGCTGAGCCTGCATCTTCATTACATTAGTAACACTGTTAATGTAAGCCATGTGTCTACTCAGGGAAGAAAAACTATTATTCAATATAATTTAAAGAGTGTTGCTGGCTTATCCTTCTGCATATATTGCTGATTCCAGTCACTAATGGAAATTTAAATAGACTGGGTGAATATGTATAACAACTGCTGAAATAAATTCCTTGGTGATTGAGATAATTTGTCAGGAAGTCAAGCAGTAGTGAAGCTGGTCGTATGAACAGCCCTTAATAAATTTGCTACATTGTTTTTTCCAGCTTCTCAAAGAATGCACATGCTTTCTTTTCATTAAAATGGGGTTTGTCAGACATTCATGAGCCAAACAGGTCAGATTTTATAGGTTGGGGAAAATGCCAGGTAACTTTTTGATAGGATAGTATGTATTTTGGCAGCTTTTTTTGCAGTACAGAGATTTGTGGGGTTTTTTTTCTTCCTTTCCCCCTCTCCCCCATAATGAAGATACTATGGAAAATTTTCAGTCCAGAAAAAGCAAGCTGTGGGGGTTGCCATGGAAGTTTGTTCAGTAAAAATAGACAATTTGCTCTGTTCTTTCTTGAAAAATGCACGGTTGCTTTGAAAATACTCGTTCACACGGGTTGGGAAGAGAGAAGGTCTGGATGCACATGTGGGTGGTGGGACATTTGAGAAGGGCCCTTAAACTGTACTAAAATGAAGTGACAAAGGCAGCTGCTGAAAATTGACTGAACAACAGAATTCAGTCTAGAATGGACTTGGTTAGATTGCACTGCTTCAGCCTGTGAAAGCAGAGCTTTTTTCTTACACTGCTCTTCTGAACTCTGCCTTGTGAGGCATCGTCCCTTGCTGAAGTAAATCTGTGCAGTTTGCTCATTTCCAAGGTCACTGTCCTTTTCCTGCTGAAAGCAATGTTCATCATGTGAACCTCACTTAACTTTGCCCTGCTTTGATAAGTGACCTCTGAAATTTTTTATTGTTAGTTGTACCAACACTTTCCTCTGCTTTGCATTATGTGGGAAAGGAAAATCTGGGGAATATAGGAATAACTTTTCAACTTTCAATCTGAACATAACTGTTCTAGGTTTATCTGTGTTTAAAAAAGGAGTTTATGAATTAAGATTTTTAGTTGATAAACCTTTTTCTAGAAATCATGAGGAGATTCCATAGTTTGCCAACTGAGTTTAAATTTAAACAATCAATTTTCTACTTCTGAATTAAATTGCTGTTAAATTTGTAGGGAACTTTTTGTTCCCTACAAAATGCTTTATGTACTATGAAATACTACTACATGAAAGTACACTTGGTAAATTAACAAGTCAGAGTTCTCCATATTCAATCCAAGTTGTACAAAATAGAAGGTACTGAGAGAGAAGGTCCTTGCCAACATCTGTGCACTGGATATTGACATACGGATATGTCCATATCTAATTATTTTCAAAATAATATGCTATATTTAAATTTTATTAACTTGTTATATCTTTCTGTGTTTCCACTGCCCTTTCTCCCTTGCTCTCCTAATCTGTGTTTTTCTAGAGACCTATTGTACGTGAGACGTTTCAGGAACCTGTGCGGTTTGAACACGTCGGATCATTGCATTCTGAAATTTCCACGATGAAGAGAACCGGGCAGAAGGTGGTGGCTGGAACTGAAGCTCCTGGAACATCACAGACAAGCAAAAAACAGAAAACTAGTATATGTGGCTCAGGGTTTGGGGAATCTGACCCGTGCACCTCGATGGACTGGGGCAGCCTTCCACACCACGTGATTCTGCGAGTTTTTCAGTTCCTGACTTTAGTGGATCGAGCCAGGGCATCTTCTGTTTGTCGAAGGTGGAATGAAGTTTTTCACATCCCAGATCTCTGGAGGAGATTTGAATTTGAACTCAGCCAGCCAGCCACTTCTTACTTAAAGTCTACACATCCGGATCTCATTCAGCAGATTATCAAGAGGCACGCTGACCATCTGCAGTACGTCAGCTTCAAGGTAAGCTGTGGATGAGCGCTGGGTCAGTGTCACGTCACTGAGCACGAGGGATGCAGCTGCTCTGTGTGGGCTGCCTTAAGGCTTGTACCTGCCAGGTCTAATGTTTCAAAATGCAGCTGCAACATTATATTTCCACGTCCAGACAGTTTCATCTGATTTTCTACACTCTAACCTCTGAGTGTAAAGAAATAGCAAATGTCTTGCAAAACAGAGGTGGAAGGTGAGGCGGAATAAGGGATTTGTTCAGAGTTATTCTTCAGACATACGAATTTTGAATCAGTTCATTATTTAAGATGCAAAGGTGTTGTCCATGTAGATAAAATGGATTAGTTTGCTGGAGCAAAGACTTTGTCAAATCTTTTTTGGGCTCTAAATACTGGCATTTTAAAAAAATGCATACGTATCAGTATATCAGTGTATATCATACCACAAGTACTGTTACAGTATTGATGTAATATGAGGTTATTTGAAGACAAGACTTAGATTCAAGGTGTGTGTTCATACTAGAATTGCCCAGCAGTCACACTCAGGAAAATTTTCTAATAGTAACTTCCCTGAGCTCTTTCTGGTCTTGAAATTTCCAGTCAGTGCACTCTGTGCCTGTGATGATTGCAGTCTGGAGCAGTACAGCTGAGTAGATGTGGAACCTGCAGTCTTGGGTATCCATGGTGCTGTTTCCTAAATAATACTGCAGAATGACTTCACTCTTTATAAATTGCTTTTATAGGTTGATAGTAGTACTGAGTCAGCAGAAGCAGCCTGTGACATCCTTTCTCAGTTGGTGAACTGTTCTATCAAGACACTGGGTTTGATCTCTACAGCAAAACCAAGCTTCATGAATGTCTCTAAGGTAAGGTTCTACAAACAGTAACTAACATACTTTAACTCACTCTTAAACCACTTTTCCTTTCTTAATGTTCTGTTCTTCAGTTGATGGTAATTTTTATGAAACAGTTTATAGTTACTTTCAAGTAACAGAAGAGTTACTTTCTGGAAAATAAAGGCCATTTTTTTTTTCTGCACAAAAACTCCAGATATTTCAGGCTCATCACTGTGTCCAGTTATCCCTATGGTTGTCAATGTATTACAGTGAATTGATAAATCAGAGTAGATAAATAATGAGTGTAAGATTAATTTCATCACATGCAGTAGCTTGTTTTTAAACAAAGATCCCCTCTGTTCACATTGAAATAATCCTTACAAAAAAGGGGATCCATGGGAAGTGTTTATTTTTGTACTTTCTGTGTGTGTAAAACGTGAGGTTAAAGCACTGGAGTTTTGCCCATCTTTTCATATGATTTTTTTTCCCTTGTTTTTCTCCAAATAGGCTCATTTTGCATCAGCACTGACTGTAGTTTTTGTAAACTCTAAGTCATTGTCATCAATCAAAATAGATGATACACCCCTTGATGATCCTTCCTTGAAGGTTCTTGTTGCTAACAACAGCGATACTCTAAAACTGCTAAAAATGAGCAGCTGTCCTCATGTTTCACCTGCTGGTGAGTACTGAATGTATGTGAAAAATGGAGTTGTAAAGCATCATAATTGACTTAGTCTTGAGTTGGACAGTTGGAAGGTGGAGAAGAAAGTGGTTGTTAGTAAATGAGTTGGGTTTGTGAAGGTGGAGGTGCCACTCGCTTGACTGCATCTTCTGGATTCCTGGAGATTCTTTTTTCATCCAGCTGCTTTGCTACCTCTGATGATAGGCCTTGAGGAGGAAAAGCCTCCAAAATTAGTGCAAGCCTTTCACAAATGCTCAAAGGACATGATGTTCATTGCTTTAGTATGTGATGGTAACCCAGTGGGTGCTCCTTAATGTATGCAGACTTGTAAACTTAAATAACTGGTGTTTTGTGTGAACACCACAGAATCCCTGATCCATGAATCAGACACTACTTGGTGGGATAAAGGAGATTATAACAGTTGTCAGTAATTGTTTTGCAAGGTGCTGTAAGTGTGTACAAATTTCAGAAACCTATGGTGTAAGACTGAGTGTTTCCAGTTTCCAGAGTGTCCTTGTGTTCAGATCTGGGACTGGTAACTTCCTCATTGGTTGGTGAAGGACTCACTCCCTTCAAAGTACAGCCTTGCTGAAAGTTCAGAGGGCTTCAGGGTCCCTTCTTACTTGCCTTTCTCCTGAAACCTTAGTGCTGGGGAAAGGGAGTCTGGGTCTGATCTGTTCCTGTATTCTTTTCTGGAGTCCACAAAAAGTGACTTAATCCATGTACTTCATATTCCAGCAGATTAGGAGGAGTTACTGTTATTTAGGTCTGAATTCACAGAAGGTTGTAGCTGTTAAACTGGGTGGTGGTGATTTAAATAGTTTAGTTGAAAGTTGGAGGAGTATTAGGGAAGGGAATGGAGGCAAGTTGAGCTGAGTGTGACCTGATTTCAGTTGCTTCTTCAAAGTTGAGGAAATTCTGCATAGGGAGGGGAAAAGAGAAGGGTATGCAGATCCAAGATGAGTGTGACTTGTGTCTTTTACTGTGAAGTGTTAATGGCCAAAACCCTGTAAAAAGTTGTGGATACCTAGAACTTGGATATTTCATGGGGTTGGATATAAGCAAGAAAACTCAAGCCAACTTTACAGAGAACAACTGTGCTTATATTCACTTTTCATTTTAGAGTAAATTTTTTTGTTCCTCAGGCATCCTTTGTGTGGCTGATCAGTGCCATGGACTTAAAGAGCTGGCTTTGAACTACTACATATTAAGTGATGAACTGCTGCTGGCTCTTTCAAGTGAAAAACACGTTGATCTCGAACACCTTCGCATCGATGTTGTGAGTGAAAATCCTGGACAAGTTCAATTTCACACCATTAAAAAGCAAAGCTGGGATGCTCTTGTTAAACACTCCCCCAAAGTCAACATCGTGATGTATTTCTTCTTGTATGAAGATGAATTTGACGCTTTCTTCAGAGAGGAAACACCCGTTACACACCTGTACTTCGGTCGGGCAGTGAGCAAGGCAATGCTGGGTCGCATTGGCATGAACTGCCCCAGGCTGATCGAGCTGGTGGTGTGTGCCAATGGACTCCAGCCTTTGGATGATGAACTCATCCAGATTGCTGAGCGCTGTAAGAACCTAACGGCCATGGGGCTGGGGGAGTGTGAAGTCACCTGCAGAGGTTTCATTGAATTTGTAAAGATGTGTGGGGGCAGGCTTACTCAGCTCTCTATAATGGAGGAGGTGCTGATTCCAGATAGTGATTACAGCTTAGATCGGCTTCATCTGGAAGTCTCCAAACACCTTGGGAGAATGTGGTTTCCTGATATGATGCCAACCTGGTAAATTTTATGTCTGGATAAAATGGTAGAATCGGGGTGTTGCTTTCTATGCAAATAAAAAAATTTAAAAATTAAATGTGAAAACTTTCTTCCAGATTTGAGTTTTTCTTCCTTGAGAAAACCTCTATTAGACTAACAGCAAAACACTCTACAATATTAATTGTGTATGGAAATAGAAAATAGATTTAAGTGTACTTAACAGTTCTGCAAGTATGTCTGTGGTTTACAGGTGCTTCAAACTTCAGTGAATTTGGGCTTCTCTGAGCTTCAGTTTAAACATTCCATTTACTTTAAAGTGGGTTTGGTTTGTATTTTTTTTATGTCTTTATTTACTCTTTCTGATGTAGTCAGAAAAGGAATAGAGAAACTATATTACTTTAGAAAATCTATCTGTGGAAAGCTGGATAGAACTTTGAGTACAGTATTATTTGTCATGATGTTTCATACAGCTAATTTTTTTAATTATTCATGTTTTAATTGTAAAAGCTTGTATATTAAAATACACTATCCTGGGTTAATCAGCTATAATCTAGCTTAAATTCATGGCAGTATAATAAAATGATAATAAGCTTATGCTTACAAAAAACTTTCCAGTTCTGAATTGCACTTTAAGTGATTTTGTCACATTACAGAAACTAGGGAATGCATTGTAAGTATATTGTTTTTGTCTTTTTCATTAAAAGGATGGGAAGGAGTTTTTGTTAAAATTACTGATTTTAAGTTTGGTTCTAGATTGATTGCTTGAGTGAGCATTAAAGCACTTTGGAAACTATTAGGACAATAAGGAATAGCTTTAGATTTGGACTCAAGTCTTTGTAATCAAAGACTGATGTCTGAATGCTGTTCCATGCTTTCGTTCCTATGAAGAAGGGTTTCATAAACGTGGCTGGTAAGAAGGAAAGATCAAATGCAATACAGTTGTCTTTGATCCATTTCTATTTGGAATCAAGGATTTAGAGCACTTAAGGTTGTCACTTAGAGGGCAAAATGGACATTAGTAGTCTCACCTGTATCTTACAGAGGTTTGTGTAAGCCCTGATTTCTAGAGAAAGGCTTGCTGGAGGTAATCCTGAAATATTTTATTCAGGACTGTTTAATACTTATTGCTATTAATTGTTTTTTGAGAAAGATTGTATTATATTTATTTTCTTAAAAGGGGAAAGGCATGATGAGTAAATGATGTAAATTAGAGTATGTATTTTTGTGTTAACATTTTGCACACTGTAAACTTAAATGCATTGTATATAAATCTTTGCTGTAATAATTTTGGTGCCACACTTGTTCCATCTTCCTATTGATAATGAGAAGTCTACAAGAATTTGCTGGTGGTGGTTGTCACTGTTGTGGCTTAACCCTGGCTGTCAGTTGAGCCCCTTACAGCCAGAGGGATGGGAGAGAGAACTGGAAGGTAAAAGTGAGAAAACTCATGGCTGAATATAAAGAGTTTAAGAGTAAAGCAAGAGCCACACAGGCACGAAGCCCCAAACCAGGGAATCCATTCACCACTTCCATCAGCCATCTCCAGGAAAGCAGGGCTCCATCACCTGTAAACACCCCCCTTCCTCCTTCTCCCAGCTTTATATGCTGAGCCTGATGTCACACAGTATGGAATGTCCCTTGGCTCAGCTGGGCTCAGCTGTCCTGTCCGTGTCACCTCCCAGACTGTGCACCCTCAGCCTCCTGCCTGAGGGACAGTACAAGAAACAGAGCTGGGCTGGGCTCTGTGTAGGCAAAAACATCCCCACATTACCAATGCTGTTCCCAGTACAAATCCACAGCCCCCTTCTAGCTCCTGTGAAGTGAATTAACTACCCCAGCCAGAACCAGTGCATTCACAGCAGAGAATAAATTTCTTCCCCACTTCCACAAAACAGCTAAAGGGTTAAAACAACCATTTCTTGGACTTGTTCCTAGCTGGAAGCCCAAGGGTTCAAGGTAACACGTAGACCTGAGTCAGTAATGCTTTATTGCCTGTTGCACAGTTAAGAAGCATCTGTCTGACTCTGTTTAGTAGAGGCTGTGAATCCAGGGATTATAATTTGAACACAAAACTGAAATACTACCCAACAGTCTTTGGTTCAAGATGTGTGGTTTGCTTCATATGGAAATGAAATAAAGTGGTTTAATCCACTGATACTAGACACATCCATCTGTTGCACTGTGTTCTCTTGGGGTTTGCTGGAAGCCACGTGTGTGACAAACCTTGGGAGAGACTGGAGAGTGGCAAATCAGTCATTGCCATTTCATGTTTGTGCCTGAAAACTGATTTCTGACATGCAAACCATAAAATGGAGTGTGGACAAAGCTTGTGTGTTATTGGAAAGTCCTGGAGTCCTTTGTGTCTCTACAGCCAACAGAACAGTGTTAGTGTATTTATAAACTCTGGTGACAGATTTACAGTTCATGGGGAAACTCTTAAAAGGCTGCATTGAATATTGTCCCTCTCTCAGTCCCTGTCACTAAGGCAGTGTTTCTGTGAAGCCAGGAATCATAGAACTGCTAAGGTAATCAAATGAAGCTGTTCAATTCAGCTTGTCCCAGCTCCAAGCTTCCATTTAAATAGGCCTGCATTGATGAATGTTGGGATTTTTGATGCACTGATGTTTTAGAGCATTTGTTCTCTCTGATCTGAACAAGTGAGGCTAGCTGGTGCTTGGGGGAGAAGCTGACAGGAATGTGCCTTCTCTGCCACAGGAGGGAGTAAGCACTTTGCATTTTAGCTGATTTTTCAAACTTTGAGAAAGCTTACAGCTAGTCATTGCTAAGTTCCTGGTTCTCTGGTAAATGCAAATTCCAACAAAAACTCAAATCTTTTATTGTTTTGTGAGTCCCATCCAACAGATGTTGCTTGTATAAAGCTCAAAGTATTGAATTGGTGATAATATAAACTGTTGTGTATGGGAAGAAAAACAACTTTTGGATGCTGAGATGGATTTATTTGGAATTTACTGCATTTCCATTTCAATCTCTTTGCCCTTTCCCCCTTTCAAGATTGCTTGTAGGATCTGAGTGGTCGCAGTTCTCAATGTGAATATGTGATGTGATCCCAGGAAATACTCTTTGCATCGGCAGCATTCTCCCAAGGACTTGTCCCTTGGAAATCACACCATTGTATTTTATGGGATGGATACAGAGTAGTTTTACACAGAATCCTGGTGAAAAAAATGAGGAGAGAAAACATCAGATGACTGATGAAGCATTTGTTCTTCTGCATTATATTTCAGAAATATTAACAGTGTCTGTCTTGTTCTTTCCACTGAGATAGTTCCAAAATAGCAGAAATACTGTGGTCATAAAAATTAGGTAGGTAGTGATTGGAGTCATTCATCAGGTAGGAGAGGGAAGATGGAAGGCAGGGAGAAGGTGGGAATTTGTGCTGTAGGAAAGGGAAAAGCTTGAAGACATCCTGCAGAACTCAGTTATTTGCATTGAAGCAGGGGCAAAATGCTCTGTACAAAATGCTTCTGGATAGAAGAAAAGAAAACATGGCTAAACTACTTGGCTAACTGCAAGGTAATACATCCTATGTGAGCTCAAGACAAAGAAATGTTAACTGAAAGATAGCTATTTACCTGATCCCTCGATTTGGACTCCATCATCAATGGCATTTCCATTGTGGAAGAATTTAACAGGCCCAGAGAGCCGGCCAGAGAAGGGAGCATACACAGTGGCCCCGTCAGCACAGATGACATCCACTGCCCGGTGCTTCCCTTTGCCATTGCGTCTGAAAATACATCATTACAGAATCTCTGGTCAGGCCCAGTGCTACAGACAGAGCTAAGGCAGCACATGGTGAGATCTGAGATAGAAATAGTGTCAGCAAACTGGCTGAAGGATCTGCAGAGGTGTGGGTGAGGTAATGTCACGTAAGGTGGATGACCTGTTAGAATTGGAGAAGAATGCCTTTCTTCCAGGTCTTTAAATAAAACTATAGAGTCCCAGAAAGTGTGGTTGTGTGAAGGACATCAAGTCCAACCTTCCACTTGAGTCAGGGTTGTTCCCAACACTAGGTCAAATCAGGCAAGGTTTAGTCTGATAAAAAGCTCCAAGCAGAGAGGTGTTATGAACAATATGGACAGCCTAAAAGTTTCCTCAAGTCCAATCTAAGCCTTCAAAGCTGTAATTTTTATGTGGCCTAAATAGAGTTTAACCCCTAGTTTAGTGGAAGTACAAAACCCTGTGTGTTTCAATTACATTACCTTGGAGCTCCATAGTATCCACAGCCATACTTATCACAGCCTCTGATCTCGTTGGTTGGGTTCCCTGCACACACTGCAGCCCAGCGCCCATCCCGTTGTGGTGATGGTGGAACAGCTTTGAAATACAGGAACACAGCACATTGGAGCTAAAGTTTACACAGGAACACAGCACATTAAAGTTCTAGATTGTTTTAACACTTGTATGATTGCAACTACTGTGTTTTATTTACAGTTAGGTAACAATATACTGACATTACATCCCATGCTTGTAGTTGGATTCTTATCCATAACATTTGTAATCCTTTAGGAAATGTAAATGGAATGTAGACCTAAGCTGGATGGTAATGTTTCTAGATTAGAGTTATTTAATAGAAGCAACATGCTTTAAATACAAAAATTCAAGAGGAGTATCACAGGTCCTAGAGTGCAGATCTACTCTTGTTCTGAGTTGTGTATTCTGTTGTTAAGGGTTTTTTACCAGGTGTAAGCAGATGAGTAGGATCAGAGCGGTCACAGTTCTCAACGTGGATATGAGAAATAATGCCAGGATACACTTTTTGCATTGGCAGCATTTTCCCAAGCTGTTGCCCTCTCTGGATTTGGCCATGGTACCGGATGGGGTGAATGCAGACAAGCTTCACACAGTAATCTGGGAGAGATGCGAGAGGAAGCGGGGTCAGGAAACATCAGCTGCTTCTGCTCCTGGGGTGAGCAAGAAGCATTCCCTGCCAGCCTCTTACTGGAGACTGTTAGGATGAAGCAGAAACGTAGTCAAGGTACCAACAATGATGAAATCAAAATTATTATATTTGCCAGGGAAAAAAGGAAAGAAGTGAGTTGGAAAATAAAGACAGGAAAACATCCTCTCAGCAAAATTGAGGATATATTTCTGGTGCTTTATTTTTACCATTTCCTATTTTTTTATTTGGGCTTGTTATTTTCCTGCTACCTGTTTTTCAACTCTCTTCTTCCCTCCTCTCCAAGAAAAGCATAGGAAAGGACTACATCCTGCTGGTGCTGTCTTCCAGTATTTCAGCATACTTGAGAGGATGCAAGATTAATCAACACTGTGCTTGAATTGAAGAACCACAGAAACTTTGCTCAAGTAAATGAAGTGATTACTTGTGCACGCCTCACAGCACATCTGCTGTTAATTACTTGCCTGCTCCCTTGATTTGGACTCCATCATCAATGGCATTTCCATTATGGAAGAAGCGGATGGGTCCCGAGAGCTGCCCGCTGAAAGGAGCGTACACCGTGGCTCCGTCGGAGCAGATGACATCCACACCCACGTGCTTGCCTTTGCCACCGTGCCTGGAGGCAGAAACACATAGTTAGGGACATCTCTCAAGGTTAATGTTATGTATCAATTGGTCACTTAATGCAGGATGATAGCTGCTAACAAAAATTTTAACAAAAAATTTTAACCTGCAATGAAATTGGACAGGAGTAGCAGGTTTGAAGCATCCTTTTTTTGGTTTTTTTATAAATTGTTCACATTGCTCTGACCACCTTTCAAGTGGGATGAAATTTCAAATGTAAGTTTATTTTTTATTTTCCTAAGTTAATGGGGTATTTCAAACTGTTATAGAAAAGTAACTTTTTTTTACCCCATTTTTTTTACATGTGTCATGTAAAATAGAATCTTGGCTGGCATTTTCTCACTTAGAAATTTGGAGGTTGCATGATGAGGATGGATACTTACAGAGCCTGGAGAGAGGAGATGACAAGAAAATGCAAGATTCACTCTAAATATTAAAGCATTTTTTCAGAGAAATATAACCTGTCTCATGAGGTCCCTACTTAAAACTAAACCTAAGTTTTAAGTTTTTAAAAAAACAAAGTTATAAACTAAATAAGTTTTTATATTTTAGGTTTAAAACTTAAAAATATGTAAAACTACCACATTAACATCTACTTAAAGATGGTGATACAGATTTTTAGTTTGTGTAATTGAATCTACTCAGCTTCCTGTAAGCTGCTGCTGAGTGTTAGTTAAATTTCTGGAGTATAAGCAACAAGGGTAAATGACACAAATCCTTGAAATACATCAATTTCCTTTACTCTGTAATTCATGTAACAGTCCTGCTCCTTCACTCCTGCATCTGTTGTCAGAAGTGGCATCACTGTGCTTCTGCAAGATTGCCAAGGAACAGCCCAAAAATCAGTGAGAGATCTTGCAGACAACAGTATTCTCTGATTCTGAGTGTCAGCTCTGTGTAACTGTACCCTTTCTCCTGCCTGAACACTCGATTTAGGGAAGCAGAGTGAGTCCTGGTGCCCGGGTAGCTGTGTTACCTGTGAGCACCGAAATTCCCGCAGCCGTATTTGTCACAGCCGCGGATCCGGTTGGTGGGGTTCCCGCTGCAGATCTGTGCCCAGTGCTGGTGCTGTTGTTGGGGTGGGTGTGCATCCAGCTGCTTGGTGAAAACTTCACATGGAAAAGAGGAAAAACAGGAAAAATTCAATCATGTTCTTAGTCCAATGCAATAAAAAGTGTTCAGGTGTACAAAATAGGGTGTTCAAAGTGAAAGACATGAGCTTGAAG
Source organism: Parus major (assembly GCF_001522545.3). Taxonomy (NCBI): domain Eukaryota; kingdom Metazoa; phylum Chordata; class Aves; order Passeriformes; family Paridae; genus Parus; species Parus major. The sequence goes on along the minus strand of NC_031782.1, from coordinate 8,749,816 downwards.
GAGTTTGTAATTTTAGAAACTGTAGGTAAAAGGACATTATACAACCTGCTGTAAAGACTTGATCCATTTTTTCCTGATGTCTAACTTTAATGTATATACATCAAAAATAAAGCAAAGTTATAGATACAGATGTTTAAAAATTGTTTGTGAAATAAACTTTTTATTTTCTAAAGATGCTGGGTTGATAGTTGGACTTGATGATCTTAGAGGTCTTTTCAAACCTTAATGACTTTATAATTCTTTCTGAAACCTCCAACTACTTCAATATATATTTCTTAATGCACACCTAATTCCATATTTTATAATAGTCATAACTGTCCATATTGCCATCATTCTTCATAAAACTAGAGGGGAAAAACCTTAGCATTCTTTATGTTCAAGTGAATTTCAATAATTCATTATGGCCTGCCTAAACCCAGTCAAGCCCCAGCTACATTACAGCAATCTCAACTCACCAGTGGACACCAAGCTGACCAGAGTGACCAGACTGAGAGCTGGCATTTTGGGGCCGTGTCAGCCTGTTCTTTGATCCAGTCCAGGATGTTGAACAGCTGCCACCTGAGGTATTTATGTGCTTTGGAAAGCCCAAGTCTGTTGTCTTGGCCAATCAGTCTTGAGCAAAGTATTACAGCTCCAGGCAGGTGGTGTTGCCATATTATGCACTGTGGAGGTCTGCAGGCTCTAACAGTTGTTAAAGCTGGTTGGGAAAGATGGATAAAATAATTGGGCTGTTAGCACACAGTAACAGATGGAAGTGAACAACCCCATATTTCAGGAAACTCTGGTTGAGCTGTTTCTTAACACCTTTTCTTCCCCATCCTGAAGTAAGGGCACATTTAGGCCAAAAATGGTGGGAGACACAAATATGGTTTAGAGGATTGAGCTGGAGGGAAAGGGTGGTCAAAGCTCCAGAGTGGATGTCACCAGTTTGTCCTTTGCTGCTCCTTCTTCCCTGGGTGTTTGTGCCCACCAGGGCTTTGTGACTGAGAACACAGGAAGTGTTTGGTGTTCATGAGTATTCACTTATGCAAAGAAAAACAGATGCTTTTGCATCGAAACATTTCTTTTTTTCTGGTACAGCTGAAATTGTCAATTATTTCATTTAAATCCATGAAGTCTGTTCACTGAAACCCTGGTTTTTAACAGTATAATACTCATTAAAACATTTCCAAGTTCTGAAACAACAGTTGCACACCCACATTGCATGGGCAAAACTGACCTGGAGTTCAATAATTCTAGGTTTTAAAGTGATACCTTCAGTACCTTTTTGTTTTCAACTATTGTACTATAGAGCAGACTTCTTTGTGTCCTGGTAATCCTTTATTTTGATTTTTCTGCACTACTTACAGAAAAGCATTAGATTATTTTTACAGACATGTCTTGGATAATATGAAATTTAAATGAGACATGGTGTTTTCACATATATTATTTTATGTTTCAAGTTACAGAAACCTCTGGAAGCCCCACAGATTTTATTCAGAGAAGAAACAGATGTGTCTATGCCCCACTTCTAGTTTGCAAAAGCATCTGCACATTGTGTTTTATGAAAACCTCCATGGAACAAGCAGTTGGAGACAAATTTTTCACTTGCATTTCCAAGCTTTTCTTTGCAGCCAATATTTAATCCCCAAACAATCTTTTAGCCCTCCCTGGGGTTACAACAAGTGGTTTGGCTGGTTTTATCCCTGCTGCTTTCTTCTCCATCCTGCCAGGAAGAACTGCTGGTTTCCACACTCATAACCACCAAACATATATATATTTATGTAAAAGTTACATCCCTTCAGCCCAGTCTGGATGGGGCTTTTGGTTGTAATTTGCTTGATATAGTGGAGTCTTGGCTGATAAATGACACAATGTGCTGGTAAGGGTCCTCAGTGGGTATTCAGGGCTTGAGAATGCTGCTTATCCCTGAACTGAAAGATGGGATGTGTGGCTTTGTGTGATCCCTGCCAGAAACAACCTTCATTGCTTATTCTCCATTTGACACAAGCTCTCTGCAAACTCCCTCAGCTCTCCTTAACAGCAGGAGTCAGCAGGGGAGGTGGTAGGGGTGGCATTTCCAGTGAAGATTTCATAGCAGACAGGTTGTAAAGTGTTTCTGAGTTTGGCTAGTTCTGTACTGGCCGCTGGAAGCTTTTTTTTCCTGCTGCAATCAAAACCATTTAAAAATAAAGACTTTTTTCAGAGGATGCCTGGCCATTCCCAGCAGAGGGGTGTCCAGTGGGATTTCTGCAATAATGATCTCTCTCAACCAGATTTCATTTCTGATTTATTTCAGTTTGCAGTGGGAGAGTTTTAAATACCTCATTAGATAACTTCAGCCTGGGGCAGACCTGCCTTGAAGAGCTACTGATTTTTATAGACTCCTGTGAACTCAACATGTTCCAAATTTTACCAAGGAAAGAATTGCAGCACTTCAATCTACTCTACACAGTCTTGTGTAGGAAAGGCTTAGTGAAAGCCAGCCAAGCTGGTAGGCACGAGAAGGGGAGGTGTTAGGGGTGCACAAACACTGAAGAAGCTTTTCCTTGGGTCCTGTTTTGCAGTCTGGTGCTTTGTAAAATGGCTCTAAGCTGCCTGCTCTTTGTAATTTTTTTCCCATCTCTCCTGTGTGCAGGGCTGACTCCAAATTGCTCATCACTCTGTACATTTATTTTTATTTTTTCTCTCTAAGAGATCCAAACAGCATTGTATCTTGCTCTGGTCATTCAAAAACACATCAAAATGCCATTGCTACTGCAATATATCTAATGCATTTGTGGTAAAGTACTCTTAATAAAACAGCTTTCAAGTGCAGGATGAGGCTTTTGGGATGTCTCAGTGCCTTCCCCATCTTTCCTGGGTGAGCTGGCAGGTGCAGATCTCTCACCTTGGGCACGAGGAAACTCAGCCAAAGTTGGAGGGATTCTTGTGTTGGGCACCAAGATGTTAATATAATGGTTGGTAGGTGCAGTTGTGAAAGACATGAACTGGCCACTTAGCATCCAGTAACAGAAGGATGTGGAACAAGCCCTGGCATTGCACAGTCCCAGGAGCTGCAGTTGCCCCATTTCCTTCTCTGTGGTGGCAAGTGGGCACGAAGATGGAGGGGAGTCAGGTGGGTTAAACTGGGAAATGCTGATTCCTTTCTTTTGCATGGGGTGTGAGGTCCCCATTTTCCCCCTTTAATGTCAGCATAACTTAAGTGGCTGTGTAAGAAAACCCTTCAAGGTCTTCTAATGGACTACACAATTGCTCAGCTGGCAAATGGGAATGTTTGGGCCAGTATCAGTGAATCACAGAATAACAGGCTGGTTTGGGTTGGAAGGGAACTCAAAAACCATCATGTTCCAACACCCCTGTCACGTACAGGGACCCTTTCACTAAACCAGGTCCAAGCCCCATCCAACCTGGCCTTGAACACTTCCAGGTATGGGGCATTCCCAGCTTCTTTGGGTAACCTGTGCCAGGGCTTCACCACCTTCACAGGGAAGAATTGCTTCCCAATATCCCATCTAACCCTGCCCTCTGGCAGTGTGTTGTGGTTTTAAATTGTCCCTGTTTCTTCCCAATCACCTTTTCCCCTCACCTTAAATATTTCTAGAACTGTGTATTTTACCAGCTCTCTATTTCCCTCCCAGAGTCAGCTACACGTATTTTCACTTCCTCTAGACCCAGTTAATTTTTAATAGACTCAGAAGATAAAACTGGATTTATTTATACTGTTTGCCTCAACTGTTCTGCAGCCTGAAATAGAAAGTGATATTTACTTGTTCTCTTCTGCTACTGGGTGACAGCCCCTGCTAAAACTGGAAGGTTTTATGTAGGAACATCCCTGTGCTGCTGGAAAAACTCTGATTAAATAATGGATCCCTGAAAATTCTTGGAAAACCGATCTGTGGGACACACTGGAAAAGTGCTGAGCTGTGGTAATTAATGTACAAATGAAAATGTTACTCTTGGAGGAGCAAAGCTGGGATGTTGATGGAGGCTCAGAGGCTGCTCAGTCACAAATTTCAGTTCTCATTAGGGTTTGCATGGAGAGGTGGCAGTTTGAGTGCGTTCTTTTCAAATATAAGTTGATAACTGTGTTAGAACATGGAATTTTAAACAAATGAATCGTAGGTGGGAGCCTTTCTTTCATAAGGGCAACCAACTTCATGATAAAAATTTAAAAACATTTGTCAGCCTGGATAACACTGGAGACTTTTGCTGAAATATAAGCAAAAGGAGAAGAAGGAAAAGTGTTGAGTTTTTTTTTCACAACAAATTTTCACAACTCAATTGTACTGACTTGCCTTCAATGTCTGGTCACCATCTGCCTCTGCAGGCGGGGCTGAATATTTATGTGGACATTCTGATTTCTCACTCATAGCAATATTAAAGTGGTTCCTGGGGAGGGTGAGTGAGACAGAGCAGGTTAAGCACCTCTCACAGGTGCAGCAAATACTTTCTGTAGTTAGAAGAAATAAACATGCTTCCAGGACATGCACAGCCCTCACAGAAGCAGCTTCCCTGCCACTCCAGGGCAGGGGTTGTGCTGGGAAATACGTGAGCCTGCAGAGCACTTTAGCCCTTGACACTCCCAGTAGCGTGTTGGCAGCCCTGGCCTGAGAAGCCCTGTCCTGTGAACAAGAGCTTGTTGTCCCAGGAAAGTCTTCAGCTGATTTACTAATGGAAAGAAATGCCTCACTTGGACAGAAAGGAACCTGAGTGTGCCAAGGCACTCCTGAGGCAGGAGCCTGGGGAAAAGGAATGAGTTACTTCATCAATGTTGTTTTATAGCTTTTGTGATGGGCCCCAGGGCAGATTTGGGTTTCAGCTTTATGCAGTTTTTCCTCCCCAGCTGCCTTAAAAAAGCAGAACCTAGCCCAAACTCTATGACAGCACCAAAGAAATTCAAAGCAATTTGTAGTGAAGCAGCCCTTTAATAATGTGATTTTCCATGTTTAAGCACAAGTGAAATTTCTGGTTTATTAAAGAAATCTTAATTTTTGTCTGAAAGAAAGCAGTGAAATCCAAGAGAAGTGAGCTGCAGCAGGGCTCAGGCTGCTGAGCATTGAGAACCCATCTCCTCCCACCATCCTCTGTCCCCACTGCATCAGCCCCCACCTGAAAGAACAGTGATGGACAAGATATGGTAACAGCTTTAAAGCAGGTATTGTAGCTTACTCTGAGTCTGGTCTTGCTCAGATAGCCACCAGTATTTTGTTCATGGATACTTTTGAGGTGAAACAACTGCTTGAGGCTCAGTGGTTTCCACCCCACTGGAGTGACAACCTATGCCCAAGCAATGCCCCACAAGTGGGGGCTGGAGGTTTGACCCTGAGGTGCAGCCTCCTGCTCACAGGTTGGGACAGGATCTCTTAAGGCACAGTTCTGGATATGGACATGAAATATAACTCCTCAGTCACCTCTGCATGGGCACCAGGACACTGATTTTCACTCCCTTCTTATGGAGCCACTGTGCTCAATAAGCTTGATGTAAAATAACGCAGAATCCTGTTAACACGGGACAGAGAGAGGGAGAAACTTGCTCCTATGAAATGGTTTCAAAGCCTGATGAATCTGTAACAGTAGCAAAATACAAATGATAATAAAATGATAAGAGATTTAGCAGCAATGCTTTAAGAAGAAGCAAAGAGTTGACATTGGTGTGTGTGAGGAGCTCAGCAGGCACCATCCCTTTTGGGTTCTCAGAATGGGAAGGGAAAATTATATGAGTGGGTTTTTTTCCTAATTCTGTCAATAAATATCCTGAGAGCCAAATACTCTCAGTTCCTTGTTGCACACTCAGTTTGAAGCAGTGGAGGTAAATGCACAGTGGTGAGAGGCCACAGGTTCAGGGGCATCCTTCAAACACAACAGCAAGGTCAGCAGCCCATGACAGCTCTGATACTCCTGTGAGCCTCAGGAGAGCAGCCAGCACAGCTGGCTTCTGCTCCTGTCCCCAGAGAGGGGTCACCAGCACACAGGGGACTGCAGAAAAATGTGCTCCAGCTCTTGTGCCACTCTGGGAAATTCAGGTTAAGAGCTCTTTGGAAATCTGGATTTCCAGGCTGCAGATGGGTTTCTCTGGGGTCTTTTAATAAATTTCTGCCTGGCTGAAACTAGTGGGGGAGAGGGAAAGATGGTGAAGGTCTGCAAGGCATGGCTCCTGGCACCCCTCTGGGGCAAGTGTTGGCTTCACTTTGATTTTGCTAACTTAGATGAGAGGTTTTTACACTGAGTGAATTAAACATGGAAAAGACCAAATTACTTGCTGACATTTTGCATTATACCCTGAGATAAAGATCAGGGAGGTAAAGAGTGATTCATGAAGGTTCTGTGTGAGCTGTGCAAGAGCAGTGGATGCTTTGCTCACCTTCTCTGCCCCCAACACACTGCATTCCATGGGGGTTACAGCCTTATTGTGCATCTGAACAACACCCCAAGGCTTGGAGAAATGCAAATAACCAACCAATTTCCTCACATTTTGTTTATTCCTAACTGGATCCAAAGGTGGGTTTTTAAATTTGAAGGAAAGCTGTTGGCAGACAGTGTCAGTGATGGGCAGTTAATTTGGCATTGATGTGAGGAGTGTGGAACAGATAGAGCAGGACAAGGGGAGCAAAGCAAGGGCAGGGGCTGTGAGATGGAGGAAGTGAAGGGTCTCTCACTGGAAAGGAGAAGGGAGAATTGTGGGGGAGGTAAGTGAGGCAGGATTTTCCTCATTTTCCTCATCTCACACAGCGCTGGGAGACACTGAGAAAAGGGGAAGATGTGTGTGAGGCACAGGCAATCCTCTTTAGCTGTGGCTGCAGAGCCTACATAGGGGGGGAAAATTACAAAACCCCCCCAAACACTGGATCTCTGAAGGCTTTTCAGGTCACCCTGTGGGGCAGGAATGCCCACTGCTCTGCACTGGGGGGTTGCACCAGGGAGGGTGGGTGCCTTGCTTGCAAAGGGGTGAGTAAATAGCAAAATGGTGAACTTGTGGTAAGCACCACAGAGCAATCAAATTAAATGTAATTCAAGTAAGATTAAATTTAAAAGACAATGGCATTAAATTCTAGCTCTAAAACTCATAAAACTCTCTAAAAGCAATTTCCAAAATCATAACCATGCTGAGATCTAATTAAGTTCTCACTAAAGAGGAAGTGCTTGACTCAGTCTGTCACTGAGCAATAGGGGAGTTGTTTTCCCCTGTTATGGAAGAGATGCAAATAGCTATAATAGTTTCCTTTCTGTTTTACCAAGTACCAAAGCATGACTGAAGTGGTTGGCAATGCTCTCAGGGCTGTGAATCCTCAACTTATGCTAAAAATGCTCTTTTGGTAAGACAGGTGTCTGAAAACTCTCAGCCTGTTCTGGCCTTTGACCCAACAGACCAGATCCTTCTTGTTTCCTTCTATCAACTAGTCAGTACAACCTTATTGACCTCAATGTGCTTAAACAGAGTGAAACTCAGGGGTATGGGTAGATTGCAGTGAGGGAGAGGGGGTGATTTGCTTTCCTGAATATCAGGTTTTAGAAATACCCAAGTTTTGCAAGATTCTAGTTTAATTTTTTTACAGGAAATAAACCCTGGTGCTTATAACCCAAATAGCACTGCAGATGCCTGTTGGCAATGTCTTATTTTTCCTCCATGTTTTTTCTTGCTGGTGACAAATGCCACATGAACCATGAGATGACAAGCTGTAATCTCATGTGCCAGCACACTTTTCCTCTGAATTGTATTGCTTCTATTTCCTAGAGGCTGCAGAGTGCATAAAAGAGGGCCTGAATTAGTGTAAAAAAATAAAATAAAAAAAAAGCTGTCTATGGGGATAATAACTTATTGTTTCTTTTAATTATGCTCATAAAAATAATAATTTGGATTAACTAGAGGGGCTTTCTAGAGGGCACTGTGATGTCCAAAGGCAGCTTTTGCCTCCCCTTCTCTGAAAACATCTTGAACCTTCAGAAAAATAGGACATAGTTCAACATCAAAATATCTTTTTTAAATTATTTTTCAAAGGAAATATTGTTGTTAGCATGTAATGGATTCCTGAAATGCAGCATCCAGCTTGTGTAATGGGCTCTGAGGGAAAGGATGGTAATGAAACCAAATTTAACTAATGAGAGTAATTCAGAAAGTGACTTTACTGCAGACTTTCACAGGAAATAGTTTAGAAACATTCTGCCTGTGGAGAAGAAGGGGTTTGTGGTTCTCCAAAAGGCCTTGCTTCAATCTGCAGAAACACACAGTGGTTTTTTATTAGTTAATGTGAGCAACGGAATCTCTGTGTGCAATCCTGGCATTGCAATTGTCCCTCCAGGGCTGCCCTGCCTCAGGGACTCTGCCTCTGGCTGTCCCACAGGATCCCCCCAGGCACGGGGCCTTTAGTGACTCTGCACCACATTGATCATTTACTCCATCAGCTGTTTAAATTCCTGCAGTTTTCTGTGCACGGCTGGCAGTTGGTTCTTGCAGAAAGGAATTTCTTTGGGGTGCTGGGTCCCCATCAGCATGGCAGGGATGAGCTGCACAGTCCTGCATCAGCCCCAGGGTGTCCCTCGTGTCCCACCAGGTTAATGGTCAGTCTCTGTGCTCCCCATCAGCGGTCTTGTCTCTGCTTTTGTCCTTTTGCTGGGCTGGGGAGTATTTTTGGATGCTTTTTCCTCCCAAAGTACTTGTTAAGCAAAAGCTGACTTTGGCATATCAAGGCTCATCCAGGACAAGCTGATGCCAGCCAGGTCTTGTCTTTGGGCACTGGAGAACCAGGGATGGGCAGCACTCGTGCTCCAGAGCAGGAAGGTGTTGGTGAGGTGAACCAGGCTGTGCAGGGGACAGTGAAAGTGGCACTGCCCTCTGAGGGAGGGCAGGTGAAGGCAGGTCCCCTGAGCAGCCTGTCCCAACTTCCTGGAGCCTCATGTCTGTGTATAGGCAGAGATAAATGTCTCTGCTGTGTGTGTGTGTGTGTTTGACACCTGTCCTGCCCCTTCCCTGGTTAAGGGGAGCTCAGCCCCAGTGTTGGGGTTTATGGGGACATTCTGTGTGTGCTAAGGAAGGGCTGTGCAGTGCAGAGTAAGTCCCTTTGCCTTCTGCTTTTTATCTGACATGAAATGATGACCTGGAGTCTGCTAATAGCAGATGTTTGTGGGCCTAATGGAAAAGTTGCCTTTTTCCCCCTTCACTTCAACATCTGTTTATCTCTGCACCTGCTAGCATCCAAGGTTGTGCTCTAATATCTTTGCTTTCATCTGGAAGAAGAGACATTTATCTCACCTTGAGTAATTTAAATCAAAATCCTCAAACAGGTCTTGTGCTGCCCAGGACCCCAGATCTCCCCTGTCCGGGTGCCTCAGCTTCTGGATTCAGTCCACAAACAATTTCTCAGTGCTTTGGTGTTAACAGGGGAGAACTGCAGATTACTGGATATCTAATGATGAAAACACATAAAGGAGACTATAAAAATAAGTCATACAGCTATTGTGGTGACTGCCACTCTTTTGTGTTCAGCAGATTTCTTTTACCCTTTAACAGGAGCTGTTGATGGATTTAGAAAAGCTGCAGACAGAAATGTGGTGCTGCAGTGGGGCTGGTTTTGCTGATAGGTAAAGGCAGATAGCACCTCTCCCCTCACCTTTGGGCTGGCAGAGCCCTGTCCTCACTAAAACACAGACTGTGTGGGAATGGCCTCTTGGCAGGTCTCTGAACGGAAACCATATAATTATAAACCACTGTCTAGCCTAAAGTACTGCTCAGTGTTTAAGCTATCACATTTCCACAGCTCATTCAGGGGTATTTTTAGTGCTGGTGGAGAAAGTTGCTGACTCCAGGTCAAGTAATCCCTCTCAAGGTCTATGGTCCTGATTCAGGGAAGATTAAATGTTTAAATGTTTGTCATAGAGAAGCCACTCTCCCTGCCTCTGCCCAAGGCTTCCCATGGGAGAGGACTGGGCCAGGGCTGCAGGCATGAAGGAAAAGGACCAGCTTACATTGGCATTCAAACTAGAAAAGTCTGATACTGCTAAAATGTCGATATCTGTCTAAATGTCATTTCTCTTACCTATTTCCATTGCTCATGCCTGATTTTCCCAGAGTGGAGGCAAGCACAGGGAGCTGCCTCCATAAGAAGTGCCTTACCTAAGGCTGTCTGGGGCTCATAAACCCAGCTGTGCAGCACAGCTGGCTCAAGAGCTTGGATTTGTTTGTTTTACACAAAAGTCTGTTGGGAAGATAATGAAGGGAAGGCATTATCGAGCTGTCACTCACCCAGCAACAACAAGAGGCAGAAGCTGGAGTTTTGCAGGGCATTTGTGGTCTGGTTTGTGTGTCCAGTGAGTGACTCACTGCTCCATGGCCATGGCTGCTGGTCCCCATCGTGCCCCTCTTGTCCCTCGTGGGCAGGGATGTCACAGCCACACTGGGTGAGGGGACAGGAGGGAGGGAGCAGCAGGGATAGCACAGTGGCCAGCACCAGGGGGAAGGCTCAGCTGGCTTTTCCATGGGGAAACAAACTTCCAGGGCACAGCTGAGGAGGGTTTCTGGGTGGTGGAGAGCCCTCCTGCATGAGGAGGATGATGTTGGATGATGGGAAGGAGCTTTCTGCAGGTAGCCAAGCAGGGGACTGACTGGAGTTTGGCAGTGGAGGTGAGCAGGGCTGGCACATTGGAGGTGGGTGTTGATGGTTTGACAGCACATGGGAGGAGACCAGTGCTGGGATGAGCTGAGGAGCCCTGAGATGAATTGACACGTTTGACAGAGCAGGGGGGAGCCATGGAGAGAGAGAAGTGATGTGGTTGTGCTGACAAGCCAGAAACTGAGCCTGAGCTCCTCTGGGTGAGGAGATATTCTACAGCAGAGCCACAAATGCTGGGACCAGAGTGCATTATTGAAGTCACACAAATTCTAGTTTAATTAAAAATTAATTCTAGAAAATACATCCCATTTAATTTTTACGTGCCAATGAGTGTCCAGCAGCAAGTCCTTCTTGTGGGCAACAATCCTTCAGAGTTCAGGACATGAGCAGGGTCTCCCTGCTTACATTTGAGGGGTCATGGCTGCTTTGTGATATCTTAAATGCCACTTTCAGTGGTATCAGCAGCCTGCTGCTGAAGTGGTATTCCAGGTTTGATAACTACATTTCACCATTAAGAGAGGGTTTGTAAATAACTCCTTCTTGTGCCATTAAATTCACTGATCATTCCCTGTGGTTTTATTACCTTTGTGCTGATAACTTTCCTGTATGAGTTCTCTCTGAAAAGAGTCTTTCCTGCTAAGAGTTTCCTTTCACTGGTGGGTGAGGATTAATTAGAAGATCCCTAGGATTTGGTGCTTTGATGCAGTGAGGGATAGGGCAGGGGGGGGTTTCCCTTTTAGGAAATAATCAATTGTCTGCAGGTAGGCTGCATGTTCCTGCATCTCTCATAAGAAATTCCTACTTGTTTTTAAGGTCCTTCTTGGATGCACAGCTTTGGATTAGTTGATCATATTGTGTAATGGTGAAGACCTCTGTCTCTAGAAAACCTCGTGGACTAATGGCTTGTTAGCCAGCAGTGCTCTGTCTTGGGCCGTGGTTGTCCAGCTCTGGAGCTGGATGATGTCTCTGTTTTGTTCTGTTTCCCCTCAGAAGCTAGCCATGTCCCTCCAAGAGCAGTGGGATGTGATCAGGGGCTCACATGGGGCTGAGGATCCCCAAAGCCTGCTCGGGTTTGGAGTATGCCCTGGGCTGTCTCAGCTGATTTCTGGATGTTCTTCAGCAGCAAGGGGTGCCTGGTCCTTCTCCAGCATTTCTGACCCAGATGTTCCCAAACCAGTGGTGTTGGATCTCCCCCATTTGCTCCTGGATGCTGCTGCAAGTCTGTCCCTGAGCCACTTTGGATACTTAGCCTAAAAAGATGTTTTATTTTATTTAATTATTGCTGGAAGCAAACTTGTCTGCTGCCCTATTAACTGTAAGTGTGGCTGACACTGAATTTATAATTCCTGCTATCTAGAGCACCATATACATCACTGTTCATCCCTCACTGGGATGTGAGCTGTTGTGCTTTCATCTCTGCTGTACAACTGGAAAGACATAGTCAGGAAAAATTAATTTCCCTTGTACATAATGTGTGCAGATTGCCTGAAGCCAGTCTCCAGGAGTTCCCTCACCAGGCTCCAGCAGAGGGTGCAGTGACTTTTTCTGTCTCCAGAGCCAGCTTTTAGGAAAGGTTGTCTTCCCTCACTTCTGGCTTTTTTTGTTTGATTGCAAGGCCCGTTTGCTCCCTGAAAACTGAAGTTGTTTAATGCCTGTAGCAAAAACAATCTCTACTTAATCTTAGAGAAAAATGTAGCAGTATTATAGTCCATTCAATAAATACTCTGATATCCAGCTGCCCAAAACCTTTGTCAATAGACAGCAGATTGGAGGTTTATGAGTCCTTTTATATTTAATCTTACCTTTTTTATGAAGCCTTTATTTATCAAATTGTGTTTGGGCTGTTACAATTCTGTAGTACTTTATGGGGTGTGCTGATCCCAGTGTCTGCAGTGAGGGCAGGACATTTCTTTCCTCATATTACCAGTTCTCAGTATCACACATGCCACAGGAGCATTATGCAGTGGATCATCTGAACCTTTAGACTCTTCCAAAATGCAAATACTGTGCAAAATTACCTCTCCTTTACAGCAAGTATGAAACCTCTCCCAGTGCTCAAAGGCTGCTCCTTCCACTGTGAGCTTTTTCCCTCAGAGTAACAACTTTTAAAAAGTGTCTGTGCAATATGCACAGTTGGGTAGAAGGGGCCACATTCCCTTGTGGGTTCAGAAGTCATTTTGATGCCTTAAGATTTCAGTCTTTATATTTTTCAAACCCTGTACTGCATTAGTGCATAACTTACATGAGCATTAGCTACTGTCCTCACATTTTGGTCAGATGAAACAATCCCTCTAGGCCTGAAACTCAAGGACATCCTACTGCCTCAGGCCCTGAAAAGTATAAACAAAAGTGAATTGGGAGGAAGCAAACTGGGGGTATATCAGTTCATTACCTGAAGCTGTAATTGGAGGATTAACCCCTGACATGCAAATAGACCAAACTTTTATCTGCCTGAAATACTCATGACCATTGTCCATCCTGGGTGCAGCCTCTGGGAGGCTTTTGACTGCCCAAGGTGCACCTATTGAAGGCCTTTATTAAATACCCATTTATTCTCTTAACCTTGCCTAGCCTCTGTTCTAGGTAGCCACCCCAAGGCATCAGCTTGGTTATGATCCTTGTATCACCCATTTGTGAATAATTCCTCTGCCAACAAGGGTCAGACAAACTGTGCTAGAGAACTGCTGGGAGTCAAGTTTTGGTCAGCAAAGTCTGGCTTCATGATTTTAAATAAAAAAGAAAAAAAAAAGAAAAAAAAAAAAAAGAAAGAAGAACAAAAGAATACAAAACCCCAAACACTGGTCCTACAAAGAGCCTGAAGGCCTTTTGGCCCTGGTCAGGCAGGAGCAGCCGTGGTGAGAGCTGGGCAGCCTCAGCACACGCTTGCCCAGGCAGGCTGTGGCCTCTGTGCCAGCGCCTGGTGAGAGGGAGCAGTGTGTAATTTCCCTAGATTACAGACCAGGGCTTGATGCTGCAGGCTGTGTTGATCAAGGCCTTGATATTCTCATAGCAAGGAGCTTCTGTGCCAAGTTCCCCCACTGGTGAGCAGTGTGACACGAGTGCCAAGTCTCCAGAAGGTTACCAACCTCTTTGCACAGGTCTGGGGCCTTATTTATTTCACAGTGCCAGTTATGATTGACAGGAATTGGCATGGTGGTAATGAGGACTGCTGCAAAAATGATCAGTGGGTTTGCAAAATCTGCTCTTTGAACACCCAGCATGTAAACTGGACATCTCCAATGGGGTGGGGCTTTTGTGGTCTCTTTAAGACCTGGAACATGACAACTCAGTGCTGCCTAATTGGATTCAGCCTCCTAATTTAAGTCTGTATTCTCTTCATAATGAGCTACAGATATTACAAAGATTATTGATGGGATATCAGTGTGTGTGTGTTGGGAGCAATGCACCAAATTTATTCTTCCTGGAAAGGAAGAGAGAGCCAAGACCTCAACAATGCTGCGTGTGCTGGTGCACCCAGGCAGAGCCCCCCTCGCTGCCTGGCTGCTGTAGCAGCCGTGTACATTGATCTAATGAGGGCCAAAGAGTGATCTAATTCCTGCAGGAGCCACACTGAGCAATTCAGCTTCCATACTCAGACCTGCTGCTCCCACTGACATCTTAGGGCTGTGCCAAGGACATCAGCTCAGGCCTGGGTACGGCCTGGGACCACGTGCTCTCCTGCTCATGGCTGTTTGATTGATCTCTTTATTCTGAGCTGTCTCTAGACATCACTAAATGGCTTGCTAATTTGTTTGAAAAGCCTATTATTTCTCTAAATTCCCTCATTTGAATGTGACATTTCTTTGCGTTTATATGTGCCAAAATGATCCTTGTTTTTACACCAGGCTTGGAAAGTTTCCACTGAACCTGCTCAGATGTGGTGGGGTCAGACAACTTGGCTGCAAGTAAGAGGCACAAATTCAGCAGCTCCTTGTCACTGTTCTCCTGGTAGAAATAGAAAATGAGTAATTCCCCTTCCCAGTGAATGGTCTGAGAAATTGGGTAAACTTCCCACATCTTTCAAAGAGGAAACCAGCCAGATGCTGGTCTGTATTCCAGGTTCCCCATTACTTGTTGGTCAAAGCTGACCTGTGTGCAGGGGCAGCATTTTCATCTCTGGAGGTAATTTCTCTGTGCAATTGCTGAGAGCCCGCTGTTTGCTGTTGAGGATGGCCTGGAATGCAGCAACAGAGCAGAACAGATCTCTGCAGGAGGGTGGTCTCAGGGCAGGTTGGGATGAATGGATACAGAGGGCAAAATGAGAGCCTTTCACATATTTCTCAAATTAAATTATGGAATGGTTTGGGTTAGAAGAGATCTTAAAGCTCATCTTGTTCCAACCCCCTGCCATGGGCAGGGACACCTTCCACTATCCCAGCTTGCTCCAACCCATCCAAACTTGAACACTTCCAGGGATGGGGCAGCCACAGCTTCTCTGGGCAACCTGTGCCAGGGCCTGGCCACCCCAACAGTGAAGAATTTCATCCTAATACCTGATCTAACCCTCCCCTCTGGCAGTGTAAAGCTATTCCTCCTTGTCTTCCTTCTTGCCTGTCTCCAGTGGCCCCTTGGTTCAGGTTGGAGACATGGTGGGTGGGGGACTCAGCAACTCTGTTTCAGCAAATTTCTGTTGGGAAAAATGGAACAAAATAGAGTATGAAATGCCCTGAGATACCTCCCTGTTGCATTTCTTAAACTCTTGAGTAAAGTCAATGTCTTACTTGGAGATGGGGAAGAGAAGGGGAGTTGCTCAGGCTTTTCTGCAATGAACAGGATTTGCCCTGGGCAGACGGCTGCCCACTGCCCTGCTCTGGTGATAAACAGTCCTGGAAAACGTTCAGCCAGCTCTTGCTGGCAGTTAAGAGGTGACCAATTAATATGGTTCCAACAGGGTGTTGAGTCCACTGCTCCATTAGGGTATTTCCCTAATGACCAAAGCAAGCTGAAGCCATGGTGTGCAAGCGGAGCTGCATCCTGTGCTCTGCATCCCTTCAGGGAAGGAAACCTTGTTTCCCCAGCTTGACATGCTTCCTAGCAAAAAGTTTAAATCCTGACCTAGCTGGATATACGTTCTTCAGAACTGATGAAGCAATATTTTCCTACTGAAAAGTTATTCCACCTCCCCTCCCCCTTCAAGCAAGCCTTAGTTTTCACTCTCCTTGAAAAAAAGTACATCTTGTTTTAGCTTTGTCCTGGTCTCAATTTTTTTTTGCATTTGCAGTTAATTTCCAACTTCAAAGAAAAACAGAAAAGTCTTTGATTGAGTAGATTGGCTAAATTCAATATCTTTTCCAGAAACAGTGGCTCAGTGTTTCCTAAAAATAAGTTCAAACATTTGAGTGATATAATTTCCTCACTTCTGACACTCATCAAAATCAGCATATTGCATCCAGTTTGGGCTCCTTCATCTCCCTGTGGCAAGCTTAGCATAAATTTTATCCACTTTAAACAATAGCTGTGTTTGCCACACAGTGTCCTAAAGCTGCAAGATCTGATTCGTGATAGGAATAACATGCACAGTTGGATACCTACATTAAGTATGTATGATGAGATCACTTCCAGTAAAATCTTGAAATGCAGTAATGTGAAAAACATCTGGTTGTTGTGCATTTGATTTAAAGTTGGAAGTCTTGGACAAAGAGACTATACATTTATTAATGAGTTCTCTGCTTTATGGAGGTTTCCATGCAATTTACTCATTAGACTTCAAACGCAGGAAATTATACCACCTCTTGATTGAAATTAGCTTATTAGACATCAAAAGCAGGAAAATATATGATCTCTTGGTGGAAAATAATTATTGCATTGGTTTGTTTTTTTAAAAAAAATGTTTGAATTTAGCATAGCAACTCCCTCCTATGAACCCTCCACTGATGCAATATGTCTGTGTTTGTTTATGTACACATATGCCAGAAAAAAAAAAAAAAAAGGATGGGGAAAAATATTTGGATGCTGGCAGTTGGCCACCCTGAGCTGTGCTGATGCCTTAGCTGGAGATGCTGGTGCATGTACAAAGGGTAATCCCAGAGCAGGGACCCAGGGCTCAACCCTGTGGCCTTGCCAAAAGTTTAAAGCCACTGGAGGTGGCCCCTCATGTCTCTACCCCAGAGCAAGGAGAAGCAAGGACAGAGCACCTTCTCCCCACCTGGGTTAGTGCCTGACATCCCCTCTGTGCCCTCAGCAGGGCTCGTGGAGGGTCTCAGCTTCACCCACAGCTCAGGGTGGTCGTGTCTGCATCCCCCCAGCAAAAATGCACAGTGTCCTATCAATACCAAGCTGTTGTAACCATGGAAATCCTGCTGTTTAGCAAATTGTAGAGAGGAAAACTCAACAGATGGCCAAGGGGATGAATTAGAGCTGCCCCTTGGCAAGCACTGCAGAGAAACTTGTGGGTTTGGGGTTTTTCTTAGAAAAAAAACAAACATGTACGCATGTGACATTTCTAATTTTTCATTCACTGCTGACTTTCTGCTCTGAGAAGTGGAAAACACTTGCAGGGGAATTGTAAATTCTGCCACACTTCTCTTGTGGTGCCTTGTGTCCTCTCCCTGTGCCGTGAGATGGGTGAGGTGGGGTGTCCTCTGCCCCCTGCACCTCGCAGCAATGTGCTCTTGGCACCTCCAGACTCACACATCCTCAGGGAACGTCTCCAGATATGTGGGAAATATTGCTGGAAATGTTGGCAAGAGCCAAACTGGCAGGCAGAGGGGCTGGCCCTGTGTGACCCATTCATTTGCCCCTCACCTCTTTTCCTACAAACAAATCTTTGTGTTGGACCTCTCTGTTGCTCTCCTCTTGTGCCCAGTTCCTCACAAATTCCCAGTTATTGTGGGGTTTTGATAGTTTTTTCAAAGATGGAAGCTGTGATGGCAGATTAGACTAGAATAATCTATGTATATAATGCATAATAATAATGTATTATAAGGTATTGATATTTTTGGAATCGCTTTGTGCTGCAGTCTTTTTGATGCTGCTTAAAGGTGCATTTATTTCTATATTTTGTTTGCTGTTGGTGAGGGTGTTTTTGCATTAATCCTCAGTTTCTAATAAATCGCTATGAGAGAATTATTATTTTAGAAATATAGAGAGTTATATATTTAGAAATATAGAGAATTATTAGTTTAGTCCCTATAACCTCTGGTGGAAGGAAACATGGATGGATGCAAAGCAATATATCACTGCAGCAGTCACTGTTGCCTTTAGAAATACGGGCAGTGAGCCAAGCAGAATTTAAACAATTTATTCAGAAGAACAGTTATTTACATCTTGCCTCAAGCTGTGTATTTGGGATGTGGATACACAAGTCCTTTGGTTTGGGCACAGTGGGATAAATACTTTTTTTTGGTTTCCACCCAATGTTTCCACCCCACGAGAAAGAAAGATGGAAACCTCGGGGCTTTTTGTAAATGACCAGTTTTCTGACCATTTTTAACTTGTTCTGCTCTGGCTACCCATCTTTTTGGTCCAGCAGTGTTTCAAACACAACCATGATGTGCTGGGCCAGGAAATGTCTGAGGAAACCTCTGTCCTCTGGATGTACAGACCATTACAAATGACCAATTACTGGAAAATACTCTTCTGATGAAACCATCTGCGTACAGTCTGACTCATCTAAGAGCTGACGAAGCAGACAAGTCACCTCTCCTGTTTAAAAACCAGGTTATCCCCTTGTATAAATGTTCTTTTCCAGTAGCACCATTACTTTATCCACCAGGCATGTTCTGCTGAGCCTGCTGTGGGTCGGCTCCCAGGAAAGCCCTACCAAGGAACGACAGCCCCACCAGTACAGGACATCTGCTCTAAGTTTTCGCATGGTTTATGGCAACATGTTGAAAATACATGTGCAGATGTGTGTGTATATCTATATATGAACAAATAATAGCTTATCACTGATCAAAAATCCTGCTTACTACTCTAATGCCAACAAACATATTTTTTAGGCTTCTCGGATCTTGCTGCCAAAATTCCCACATGGCATGCTTGTATAATAAAATAAAACGAAAACAGCAACTCCATTGATCTTAAAAACCAACTGCACTTCATTTTTCTATATGACAAGATGATGGAGAGATTTCTATATGATATTCCTATATTCCTACAGTTAAGACTAAGGTATTTAGCAGGAGTATGGTTCAGCTTTGGACTGTATGGAATCATTTATCTTCATGTAATACCAGTGAAAGTCTCTAATTATTTAAATGCTTACAGAGTTTATAACATTACCTCAAATTCCTCACATTAGGCTCTTTATTTGCTTTTTATTTTTAAAAAATGTGATAGCCTTTGGAAGGAAAAGAAATACTTTTTTTTTTCCTAGATAAAGAGAAATTGGAGCTCTGATGTGGCAGGAAATTTTCTTGATGAATTTTTTACAGACTAGATTTCACTATTTCAATGCTTTTGAGTTTTCTTCTTCCCACTCTGCCTTTCTTTCTGTTTTTTCATTTAAATGGGAAGGACCATTTCTTCCTTCTTTTCTGCTTTTTACAGACTGAGCAGACACATGGGGCAATAGAACAGGGCACTAATGTTAGTCCCAGTGGGCAGACAAAACGGGAAATTCAAATTCTAACCTGAAAAATATGAAAAACCCTCGGTGAAGATGCCCAGGGGCCTAAGGCAGTGCATGGGTCAGGTACCCAGCTATCATTGGTGTGTGTGTGGATCTGTGAGCACCAGTGAGGGATCCCTGGCTCATTCCTGCTGGGATTGCCCCAGGATTTCCTGGCCGGGGAGCTCAGGCCTGGCCGGTGCTTGCAGGTGGCAATTTGATGTGAGAGGTTAATTGCAGATATTGCACAGCAATGAGCAGCTGTGCTATTTCCCCCTGGATCCTCTCAGTGCTCTTGCTGATGAGTTCATCCTCCCCCAGGTATCACCCAGAGCCACCCCCGGGTCCCCTCTGCCCCTCCTGGCGGCTGGGGACACGGAGGAGCCACCCATGGCAGCGAGGAGCCTGCTGGAGGTAACAGGATGGGATGAATCATGGCCTGGGATTGTGTCACACTCTGCAATCTACTTCTCATTTGCTGAGCTAAGGCTTTTATGGGACAATAGTGCAGTGTGTGCTCTGTAAAAAGGGAGTGAAAGACAGCAGGGAAACCAAAGCAATGAGAAATAAATAGCCCATGGCAGGTGTGGAGCCAACTTTCTTCTCTGATTTTTGGTTTGAGTTCAGTACTTAGCATTGGACTTATCCTCCTACTAAAATCAGTGTTGCCCCATATCCTCCTTTCTTCCCTTCCCTACATAGGTTATGTAGGGCCTTCCAAACTTTAGGGGGAAAAATTACTTCATTAAACATTGTTGGAAAATACTAATTGGCAATTATTTAATGCAGTTGTTCATTAATCCATTAACCAGTAATAAAGGATATAACTATTAATCCATGAATCCATTAATAAAGGATATATAGGAACATCAGGCTCTTTTTACTACAACCCAGCAATCCAAAACCTTTGCCTGGTGGAGGTCACCAGCCCTGTTTTCAGTGTTGAGGTGTGGTGCAGATCAGGGGGGTTGTGGTCAGGGTCCCCCCAGGGCTGCCATTCCTGGTGACAGTGTCCCCATTTGCAGGCTGTGCCCAGGCCACAGAGCAATTGCAGCCACTGCAGGACTCCCCACACGAGTGCTCTAACATAAACACTTCATGTAAATCCTCCAGGGCTCATAATGCCATTTTTTTGCAATGACTATTTTGGCTGAAAGCAGTATAAACTTACTGGAAAATGAATAGCCACTGTTACAAGTGTCAAAACTAAACATTTGCTCTGCTCCCTAGTTTCACCCATCTCCTTTTTCCTTCAAGGTCTCTGTTTCCATCCCACCTTGCTCCCCAGGCTGGAGCTGGTGCCTGGGGGGTTCCTGGGCCAACCATATCACTTACTGGAAAAGAATTACATGGTTTTGTCCTTCGTGGGGGAGGAATAAAGTGACACTTGTGCTTTCCACCATACTTGTCTGCATCTCAGGAGAGCTGCAGTCAGGCTCCAAAGTCTCCATCACCGAGATGAGCCGTGGGAGGAGGTGGAGGCAGCCTGAGGTGACAGGAGGGAGGTACAGGGAGGCATTAGGTGACAGATCTGGTGGGTGCAGGCTTGGGGATGCACAGGCCTCAAGGGAAATTGGATATGCTGTTATATTAGCAACCTCAATTTTGCAGGTTTCTGGGGTTTTGGTGAGATTTCCTTTATTTCCATTTACTTTAAGGAGCAATTTCTGTGAGGCAACTCTGCAGGGCATTGGGGAGGGAATAGGGAGCATGGAAAAGGGTGGGGGCATGGAAAGCAAAGCCACCTTCCTGGTGGGGAGAGGAAGCAGAGAGCTCTGGAAGACAGGTTTCCCCAAATTTCCTCAGGGACAACCTGAAGCACCCAGCTCCTGAGATCTTGTTTTTAAGAGAGCCAGCAGCCTTCTCCTAGGGCCAAGGATCTGATAGCAGTGGAGGAAAAAGGAAATAAATCATCACTGGGAACTGTGTGAGAGGCAATGAGCTGAGTCAGCACTTGTGGGCTCACTGTCACCACATCTTCTAGTGGTTTCATCTCAGCAAATTTGGAGGACTGGTTCTAAGCAGCGTTGGCCACACTGGGCTCCCCTGGCTGACGTAAATCTGGGAAGGGTTCAGCCTCCAGCTGCTCTTCAAATGGATGTGATGTGAGTTATCCTCTGCAAAATTAGTGGATTTGAGTTAAAATGAGGTCCTAATGTCTCTGAGGAGATATCTGTGTTCTTTTACAGCACATGGTTGTGCTGTTTTACAGCCAAAACTCACTGATTGGGATTTTTGCTGAGTTGCTCTGTTTTCTGCTTCACCCATCCATGGTACACTGCTGTGCAGTGATGCTGCTGCTGAAGCTGGTTTTACACCAGCTACAACACCTCGACCCATGGCATGGCTGCAGCACAGAGAGGTGAGCAAGGGCTGACCTTCTGCTTTATCTAGTGAATGTCTGGTGCTTGCTCTGAGGCTGCACTCAGGAGCACTTTCACACACTCAGAGGTGTTTGCCAACCTTCCCTGGTGTTTTGGGTGTCCACATTGGGCACCTTGTACCCCGTCACTGAGGGTCCTGTCAAGCTCAACACAGGCTGTGGGCTGGGTCCTGCACAGGTGAGCATTGAAGCCCATAAACAAGGAATAAATCTCCAGGAGTTGAACATTTCATCCTGTCAGCCTGGGAGAGATTTGCTCAGATGACTTACATAAATTTTAATGGAAACTGTGTGCAGAAACCACAAGCTTGAATCAAGAAGATTATGTCAAAAGAGCAGACTTCATATTCATAAATCCAAATGACAGACTCCAAGTGGGTTTTTCTGTTCACTGCAAAGAACCCATCACTATTTTCAGCTTCTTAGAGCTGACACAATGCCCAGCCTTCATGGGGATCAAGTTTTGGAATGGTTTTTGTAATTCAAAGGATAAAGGAAGAAATCTCCCTAAGTAGGGTCATGTTAATAAGCAGCTGCACTAAAGGAACAGTTCTCAGAGACTTCAGCACAAGTTCTGGCTTGGCATCTCACTGCAATCTCTGTGCCAAGGGGGGATGAGCTGCTGAATAACATTTCCTTGTGGTGCTGTGGTTGGGAGCATGGCAAAGGATGTTGCATCAGTCCACCCCGCCTGCCCATCCCAGTAAGGAGACTGGCACTTTCCATGGAAGAAACAGTCTTTCCTGTCCAGCTGTACCCTTAAAATTCTATCCATTAACTGCAATGGAAGGAGGGGAAAATATAACCTTCAGAAATCTCCACAATGGATAGTATTGATTTTTTCTGAGGATAATTTAGCTTGACAAACCCAACACAGCAATCACAAACTGATCAAAATGCAATTGAAGAAAGTGATGACATTTGATGTATTGCAGCAGGTCAGTAAAACCATGACACGTCTTTGGGCAAACAGAAGGACCTGGCAGCCAGAAGCCAGGCTTGGAACCAAAATCCTGTTGCATTCTGCACCTGAAAGAGTCCCTTGTCACAGAGTCACAGCCTTCTCCATGAGCAAGACAGGAACACCACCACAGGGCTCTCCTTGCTTGTGTGGAAGGAAGAGTCAGAAGATTTCCCTCTTTTCTGTCCTGAACTGCTCCCAGCCAGCCCTCCCACCTGCTCCTTTTCTCCAAAGCCATCCTGACCTCAGTACCTGCTTGAGCTCCTGGATCCCTGGGGCTGGCATTGCCAACACAGAAGTCTAATGCCACCAGACTTTTGGAGAGCCTCACAGCCTGGGGCTGTCAAACCCCACTGGCTGGGGACAGGTCTGCTACTTGTTTCCTCTCTACAGATCCTAAAATGTGTGTGCAATGTGGTGCCCTGTGCCAGTGTTCCAGCAGCAGCTCTAGGACAGGTTTTAAGATCCTCTAATGATCCCCTGATGACCCATCAGAGAGCAGCCCTCTTTCTGGGGAAGGAAGAAAAAGCCCTTCCTGCAAAACCTGCTTTTGGAGGCAGGGCAGAAGAAGCTTTTCTGCTGGGAAACAGTAGCCATCACTAATGAACAGGGAGTCACTTGTCATTAGGCTCTTGTCAGTGACTGACATGTTTGTGCCTCTGGACATCTGGAAGGGATTTAGCAGGAAGGTCTGGCTCCTGTGACACTGCTAATCTCCCTGGCTGATGGATTTGAAGCGAATGAGGTAGAAGGAGAAAACTGGAGATCCAAGGGCTGATTCTTCCCACATGTGAAATAAATAAAGGACTTGCCCAGAAAAGAGAGTAAACAACACTGTTCTGCAGCATCAACCACTTTCTCTTGCTTTTCCCTTCTCCAGTCATTTATTGGAGTTAACTACAATGTGCTGGCAGCAAAACCCACTTAGACCCACAGGGTGAGGGTTTCTGCAGGGTTGTGAAGGCTCAGGGACCCTCCCCTCTCTGACTCCCCAGCCACCTTGGATGGGTGTTTGGGGCTCAGTGATGTTTCCATACAGAGGTGGTGAGCAGAGCTTGAGCTACACCCCAGACCACCTCCTGCTACAAACTCTCACCCAGATTGTGTGAGTACTTTTGAGGCTCAGCCTGTGACCCTGCCTTTGGACCTTGTGCAAAGACCCCATTGCTGACCTGAGACAAACGTGGGGGTCCTCCCACTGCTGCAGACCTGGAGAAGAGACACAGGGACACAGAGGGTTTAAGTGTTGATTTCATCTTCCTGTGACATAAGAAAGAAGAGTTATGGCAAAAACTGACAGAGAGAGACTTCCCAAAGTCAAATCTGGTGGCTGGTGATTGGGACACACCTCGTCTGTGGGAGACCTGAGCTTGGCTGCAGGTAAAGGGGCTGCTCTGGGTAAGTCACCAGTCATTAGCTCAGAAATCACTCAACCTTACAGAAAAATGCACAGCTAAAGCCTGATTCAAGGGACATGATCTGCCTTGACTGCTTGGTTCAGGTTCTTCTGAGTGACTCAAATTTCATCTTGACTGAGGTTTGGGAAACCTTCCAGCTGCAAAAGCCACCCACAATAAGTTGGTTGTGTTCTTTGCCTTGGTTCAGTCCTGCTCAAGATAACCTCATGCCTAGACATCGTGCTGCTATACATTGTGTACTGATGAGCTACATATTTTAAGTTGTTTCTATGAGTATGACACATTATTTGGACTATTATCTTAAGCATGGCGTTCCTAAAATATACCATTGGATGTCTCATGGTTTTGAGATGGTCTTTTTTTAGTACCATCTGGGCTAAAATAATAAGGGTCTATCCAGGACCCATGAGCTCAGACCTCAGTAGGATTCACATACAATTCCTAATTTGGACAATTTTGGATTCAAACAGTCACTGGAGGAAAATGGTCAGGGAATTCCCTGGTTCTTCAGTTTAAAGTGTAAATCACCAATGGCCAGTGAAAGCTAATAAACAAGCCAAAGATACCTTAGCCAACTAAACAAGTATTCCCAGCAGAATGAGATCCTTTAAATGACCTTTAAAAACATGTTTTATCATACTCTTTTCTTCACTTTTGGTAAGGATTTTTACTTAAAAGAGCTTTCAGGAAGTTTGACAATTGGATTTTGCCAAGTCAGAGCAACAGGTGCCCAGAGTAGGTGCTGGAAATTCAATATTTGCAGCCCTGACGTGCTCTGGAGCAAGTCTTTGTACATGTTCATGGGTGCATATTTGCACATCATGTCCCTAAACCATGTGGTTTTTTCCTGGCCAGCCCCAGGCAAGGATAAGTGTGCTCCATCTTCCACCTACCTAACCTGGCCTCTAGAAAATAAGGAGACTCTGGGATTCAGCAGCCATGACCTCATCCAGGGAGTTTCACATTACTGTGAGGATTAGGACCATATGACTGGAAAGCCCATCTGATAAATATTTGTTCCTGCTCATGGATGAAGCATCTCTCCTGCAGCAGCTGAAGGAGGGAATGTTGTCTTCCCGCTTCTCCTGGCTCTGCCGGCAGGCTGGGCTCCTGCTGTAAATCAGCCCATCCCTGTGCTGTAATAAAAGCAGCAAATGTGTCCATTTGCCAGCTTTGGAGCTGGAGAGTGATGAGTGTGGACACTGCCAAACCATTGTGAAAAGCAGACCTAGAAGAATCAGAAACTAATAGTGAAGAAATTAGTCGGTCTTGATTGTGTTAGAACTGCCAGACTAATCCTACTGGAATCCTCCCTGGCCAGAGCATCACTTACTCACTTTCTCAGTAGCTGGCAACTCTGCTTTTTAAAAGTAGTGGTGGAAACTACTTCGGTTTTAAGAAAATCTTTATTTATTGTGAGGTTTTGCTTCATTTGAATTCCAGATTTCCAGGCACTTGGGACTAATGGGAATACAAAGTCCTCTTGCATCACACCAAAGAAATCACTACTCTGATTCTTCCCATCAATGCCCAAATTTTGGCATTTGTTTGTTGACCCTTTCAGAGTGAGAAGTCCCACTGAAATCAAGAGCTCAGTTTGCCTGAAGAGGAACTGGATTTTAGCCCAAAATGTCTTGCTTTACAGCGTGCTATGTCTCCTATAAAATCCATGTCTCCAGTTTCTCACTGCTTTGGCTATGCCAAAGTCCTGGTGCATGTTCAGACATCCTCTACAAGACCTCTTCCCACATCTGCATCTCTTATAAAAAGCCATAAACACACATGCATGTGAGCTCAGAAATGTGTGTGTGCTTTGCAGGATAAATCAGCGCATGCCTGCTTCAAATATTTGATTGAAACCTGTAGAAAACACTGATCCTCATATTTTATGGAAAATAAGTGACATGGCCCTGGCTGGCTGTAAAAGTGTTTTATCCAGGAACATATGTCTGTGCATGGAACTTGCATAATGAAGGCAATTATTTTCCATTCAACCCTCCTGACACATATTGCAACATTCATTCTCAGCAGTGGCGAGGAAATGGATCCAAACCACTCCAGCTCTGCCTGGCCCTTCATCAAGGTGTCCCTGTGAGCACTGCAGATGAAATTGTTAAATCATTCCCTCCTAGAAACTATCACTAGCCTTGTCATGTTATCTACTCAACTGCAACGAGAAAATCACTGCAACTCATTTAAGGTGTATGTCCCCCAAAATTCCTCATGGTGATGATGGACTTGCAATATCTAATTGAGAATTGTGTGTCTGTATGGTTTTGGAGTTTCCAGGTGCATGTGCATCATGGACTGGGGGAAAGCTCTGCATTTTGGGCATGCACCATGACAGGGGTGAATGGTGTGTCTCTGTCTGAAGAAGCAGAAGGAAAAGGTGAAATCCAGGCATGAAGGAGCTGGTGAGGTATCAAATCACCTGCAGAGTGTGATGTCAAAGCTGAAGGAAAGCCTGAGGAGGTGTTTTGCTGCCCGTGGTGTGACACCAGGCAGGAGAGCACATGAGGCTGTTTTGCTCTTGTACCTACACAGGCCATCCCTGTGGGGATCAATGTGACATTTTTCCAAGCTGTTACAGAAACTAAGAGGGGAGATCTGTCCGTTTTCTCCCTGCCAGTTGTGCAGGGCCTCTCCAGTGTCAGGTCTGTATCAAACAAAATTAGTAAGGTTGGAAAAGATCATCACTTCCAAATATTAACTCAGCACTGCCAA
Organism: Parus major; assembly: GCF_001522545.3. Classification (NCBI taxonomy): domain Eukaryota; kingdom Metazoa; phylum Chordata; class Aves; order Passeriformes; family Paridae; genus Parus; species Parus major. Next base: position 8,723,193 of record NC_031782.1, on the reverse strand, counting down.
GCCCACCACTAAACAATGTCCCTAAGTGCCACAGGGCCACATCAACACATTTATTGAACACTTGTATAACTCTACAAAACTGAGATATCAGGGATGTGCAAATATTAATGTAACAGATATCAATCATGTTTTAATTTTCATTATTATTTCAATCCCTATTTCTTAGATTCAGCATCTCCTCTTAAGGTGTGACTCAAGGCAAGACAGCCCTGGGAAATACTCTGTTTTTCTCTGGTTTCTTACCTTCCCAGAACTTAATGATTCTAAATATTTTTAATATGTTCCTAACTGCAAGAACCCACAGGGCTTGGATAAGCCTTTGGGATTACTTCAGAAGTATGGATAATATGTTGGAAAATGTAGAGTAGAGAACATGCTGGCACTTACATGTTTTAATGGCTCTTTTTCTTTACTTCCATAACACATGCAATGCATGGAGAGATTGTTGTGCAGAGCCCTCATGACCTGTGAGCAATGCCCACCTTGCCATGTTGGGTCTGGCATAATAAAATGTGAAAGCCTGAAATTATTGTTCTGAGCCACATAGGCACTTTTTGAGGCTAGCCTTGAAGTCAGAGTTTTGTCATGTTTTCAGGGAGCTGAACTTCATCCAGAGTCTCTGAGCCAACATGAGCAGCCTTCTGGCTGTGCACCTCCAGTTACGAGATGGTCTATTGACATAATGGGTTTTGTGTATCTTTTTGGCAGGCAATGCCTTCTTCTGCCTGTTCTATTTAACCAGAATTAATGAGTATCTTGGGTTTTGTTTGGTTTTTTCCTTCATTTTTTTTTAAAGGAAGTTCCAATATATCATAATAAACTAAATGAATTCAGATTTCAAATCTTAGCATCTCAAAATAACAGTCAGTTGTAATTTGGCTCAGGATGCTCCAACGTTTGCTCTCTTCCTGCATTACAACATGGCCTGGGGCCAACCTGAGCAGATTACTGTGCTGCTGCTGGGTGTCTATCAGACCTTTAAATCAGATGGAGCAGGCCAGAAAAAACTTGCTTTTATCCGTTTTAAGGCCTGCAGACTCAAGTGGTTTGCTCTCCAGTGATGCCACAGACTTCTCCATGGCTTACACAGCGATGCATGGAAATGAATATTCCCCAGAAAGGTTTGTCAGAATAAGATTTCTTAGGGGTTTTCTGCTTCATTGCTGGCTTGCTGAAAGTCAGAAAATATATTGCAGGATAAGGAATAAAATGAGAACATGTGAGAGCTAGAAATGCCTTATGGGAGCAGTTTTCTATCTCTTTTTATTTTTCATATACATGGACAATATGAATAAGTGACACTGAATTATTCCCTGAAAGTTGAATTCCTACTTCTTGTGACTTCCTGCTCTGTAAATCTACTGTATCATATATCTACAATATTGGGCAATGGGAAGGAGGGGAAAATAGAAAACAGATGATGAGATAGATACCAGCTCTTTGGCCCAGAGCTCTACTCCTGAGATTCAGGGGGTTTGTTTTGTGTGTGTGCCTGTCAGCAAATGAGAGAGCAACAGCAACAGAGAGGTGTTCTTAAAAAGACTTTTCTCAAAGTATCTAATGTGGGAAGATATTTGCAAGCTTGGAAGATAAAGGAAGAGAATTGTTTTGTTTATACAAGAGAAGATAAAACATATTTCTTCCATCACAATAATATATTAAAAGGAAGCAGAATATTGTGTGTAATTGACTTTTTGGCCAGCACTCCCGAGGCCCCTGAGGACAGGACAAGGGGTGCCTGTCCCATGTAGCTCAGGGCAACAACCCTGCTCAAATGCTTGGGGGAGGTACTTTAGCACTGCTCAGTGTAAACTAATTGGGCCTGACCTTCAACAGTGTCTTCACTTTTAATGAGAGAAGAGAGACCCAGCAAACAGTACATGGGCATGTAGTGACAGGACAGAGGGCAGTGGTTTTAAACTGACAGAGGGCAGGCTTGGATGGGATGTTTGGGAGAAATTTGTCCATGTGGGGGTTGTGAGGCCCTGACACAGCCAGTGGCTGCAGCAGGACCAGGTTAGATGGGACTTTGAGCAACCTGAGAGTCTGAGGTGTCAGAGACTGAAATGTTACCATTTTTGGCTAAAACATCTTCACAAAGGACTTTTGCCTATTATAGCAAAACTGTATAAAAACTGCAGAGAAGACCACCACACCCTAGGGCTCTGGACTGCTTGTTGATGGAGATAAGATAAAATAACTCAAGTCTGGGCTGAGGGGTGAAGAATACATTCACTGAGGGATCAAGATTAGCACCTTCGAGGAGGAGACCACAGCTCATCAGCTGCCAGGCTGGCACACATCCTCACACCAAAGGGTGGGGAGAGGAGGGGTTTGGGTGTGTGTTGGAAAGCCTCTGGTCAGAGGCAGTGACTGCCCATGCTCTGATGTGCAGAGGAGCCCAGATGAGGGCCCTTCACCCCTGGAAAAGCCACATCCACGTCAAGGAGAGCAGAGGGGGTCTCATGGCCCATCAAAGGGGTCCCCAGACCCTGGAACACACCCTCAGTGTCACAAGGGACCGTGCCAACCTGGGGCCCTGCAAGGGAGGCAGCTGGGCATTCCCACCTGGCCCAAAGTGTAATGACTCCTCTGGGTTCTGCATTTTCAGGGGATCCACACCAGACCAGCTGGGGGGAGCAACGAGGCATCATTGGGACCCCCAGAAGGGAGGCAGGTTTCTACCTAACACCCCATCTCCCTGCCTTCCCCACTCCACTCCTGTGCACTTCTTTTTCTACTTCTTTCTTTTTTTCTTTTCTCTTTCATTTGCCTTGCCTCTTTTATTATTAAGTAAAAGATATCACTTTCTTTGTAACCAACATCCAACCTTGTTTGCCTTTAATCAAGTTTTGGGGTATATTTCAAACCTTTTTGTATTTGATCCATTTTATCCACAGAGATTTAGTTTTCTTTGCTTTTCTGTGTTTAAACCTGTTTGTAACATATGGTCTAGGATGTTCTTGTTCCAACCAACCTGCCATGGGCAGGGACATCTTCCACTAGACCAGCTTGCTCAGAGCTCCCTCCAGCCTGGTTTGTTGTGTATGTTACTGCATGTTACTGTATATATATATATATATATATATATGTGTATTTTACTATTTTATTAGTATGTTACTGAATTACAACACTTCAAACATACAGAGGGCCTTTTGGACATGGTTTGGAGTGGAGCTGGAACATAAATCCCATGAATTCCCTGCTACGTGTGGTAGAGGCAAGAGGGATTAGCTCTCTTCCTTTTCCAGCATGCTCTGGACACATCAAATGGAGCTGTCTGCAAAGGGAAACGAAGAGGATTATGTGATCTTTATGGGGATCTTTTTACAAGACTGATGTGAGAAAGCTCCAGCATGGTGTGAAGGACCATCTGCCACATCGTTAACACACAGGACACGGAAAGCAGGCCCAAAAGGCAAATGCAGGAGCATTTGGGGTGAAGAAGTTGTTCCATAAGAACTAGAAAGACACAGAAGGGAAATATATTCCCCTGATGTTAGTATAGATAGTGAAAACAGGCAACAAAGTGATAGTGTGGGGTGCAGTGGGATGAATACACACCAATGTATGGACAGCTTGTGGTTACTGTCATTTCCCAGCAGCAGCTGGCTCTGAACTCCCAGCCCAAGCCAGGCACGAGCCCTGGCTGTCAGCACTGCAGTCACCAGGGAATATTGCTCTGTGATTTTCTGGATCCACCTCTCTGGACCATTTGTTGTTTGCTCCAGCCCCATTGCTGGAGCTGCCCTGCTCCTGCTGTGTCCCATGCAGGACAGTGCCTCCAGCCTGGCATCCCAGAAACATTCAGGAGTGAATTGAATGAAGCATCACTTTCTTATTCTTCCAAATAAATTCTGCTGAGTTTCAAACAAAAGCACAACAAAGATGCTGAGAGCTATTTTCAGTGCTTTTCCTCAATGTCTGTGAAACCAAGAGCAGAGGCTGCTCTGGGGGAAAAGAAATTCAACCTGAAATCACCATTAAGCAGAGCTCTGAATGAAATGGAGATTCAGCTTGTTGCCGGATGGTGAGCATTACCAAACATCACTATGACTTTTTATCTTGGGAATTAGAGATTATGAGGGTAGCAGAAATTTAAAATGGCAGACCATAAAGAAACCACTTTTAGTTCTATGTTATTGATTATTTACCTTGAAACTATTACTAGGGAGGTGGAAAGGTTTTTCTCCAAAAGCTCTTTCTGGCCTTTCTGTGTAGCTCACAGAACAAAGTGAAAAATATAGTCTTAATGATTTAGTAATTTCAGTTTTGTTTATACAGGAAGAGCTTTTTAAATAATAGATGTTTATTATTGCTGAATATTAATTACTGCTGAATAATTATTGAATACTGCTGCTTTCTTCATTTGGCTTAGGGTATATCTTTTGGTTCCTCCTTTTTGGTGGAGCAGCTGTTATGTCTGAAATGTGTACAGAAGGGTCTATTTGTGTAAGTGCAATTTTCTACATGATTGATTTTAGAGTATTTGTATGATTGTGCAAAGAGTCCAGTGCCCGTGGATTTAATTTCAAACTAAACATCCGTCTGGAAGCAGAGGTTAAAACAAGTGCAAATCAAAGCACTGGTTATTCACAAATGGGTTTGTCACAGTCTGATAGCCAAGTATCTTTAAATATTTCTTTGCAACACTTGAACTGCTCTCAAACAGATTCTAGAAGCTAATTAAAAACTTAGTACAGAAAGTCCTGTTGGAGAGGAATAATGAATAAAGATGCACTGAAGAAGAACGAAGGGGCAGCTGGACCAGGAGGGAGGGGTGGGGAGGAAGTAAACCAGCAGTGGTAGATAAAGCCAGTGAATTTGCCTGCATGTGACTGGGGGGACCCAGGACGTGTCAGTGCTGGGCACAGCGTGGCACTGGGGCTGTCCCATCCCTCCCCTCACTCACCCTGGCCCCTTTCAGCTGGCTGTCCATCCTCACTCCCTGTTGGCTTCATCTCCAGGGAAACATTTCACTGGGAAAAATCCTTGTCAAGTTAATTTCCAAAATTCTGGGTTCAACAAACTTCTGCTGGACACAGTGCAGGGTCTGCTGTCTCAAGGACATCAACCCTCATTCTGGAAGGTTGTAATAGGAGCACGGTGGTCCTGGTGAGCTCATGTGAGGACAGACAGCCCTGTGCTCCTAGGGAAAGATGCTCTTCCGAGGATCCGGTGTTCCTGCTCCTTGGGGTGTCTGGGAGAGAAGTTCATACATCTATAAACCAGCTTTGTGAGTGAAAGGGACTGTGTTATTCCCAAAACAGCAGTCTAGCACGTGGGGGCAAGGCAGGAGCCTACACCCAGGGGCTTGGCTCTGCCACAGTGTGGGACCTTTGATGTTCTTCACGGAGAAATTGCAATTGGCTGCTGTTCTCAGAGAACTCAGCAGCTGGCAATGCCTTTGCTTGATTTCCCTCCGCTTTTCATTCTATTTTTTAAGAGTTTTAAGCCTTCCTCTGGCAAAAAATTGCAATAGCTGGTGGAGGAGGAGTTAGACCAAGGGGTCTAAATCCAGCCTAGAAAAATGCACAACCATCAGATCAGGCTTCACAGCTGAAAATCTTTGCCCAGAGCCAGGGAACCAAGTCACCCCTTTCTGGGCAGAGCATAGATCGTGTCTCTCTTTTAAACAGAGAACTGGAGGTTCCTAAAATTGCCTCCATTTTATAGAGGTGAAGCTGAGGCTCTCATGCCATACTCAAGAGGGTTTAAAACATCACCTTTTCCTCAGAGAGATCTGAGACCTCCGTTTCTTTTACTCTGGAGTCATGAGCCAGGTAAGATTTTGTGATTTACCTACTTGGAGGAAGTAATGAAACAAATCCCTGGGTAGAGGAAACCTGACTGAGGAATGGTTTAATGTGTTTTATCCAATAAGCATTAATGGATAAAATGCAGATCAGATTTATTTACTGTGGGGAAAAAAAAAATCTTTGTAAATTTAAAGTGCTTAATATTGCTAAAGACTTTCTCTCTTTGGCTCAGTGGCTGCTCACTGGACACATTTCAATTCCCATCCTTTGCTGAGCAGCTGCCCTTGCTGGCCACTGCCCAGTCTGCAAAGCCACAGGAGGATTTTGCACAGATCTGCCCCTTAGGGCAAGTGGACACAAAGGACCCCTTTTGCTTCCCAGGCAGATTTAGGGAGGAAAGAGCCCTTCAACTTTGATGTCAGTCCAATCAGAGCAAATCCTTTACAAACACTGGGATGCTGCAGTGAATCTTAGAATCACAGAGAGGTTTGGTTTGGAAGGAACTTACAAGCTCATCTTGTTCCAACCCCTTTTGTTCCAACGCCTTTCACTATCCCAGGTTGCTCCAAGCCCCATCCAGCCTGGCCCTGAACAATTCCAGAGATGGGGCAGCCACAGCTTCTCTGGGCACCCTGTGCCAGGGCCTCAGGAAGAATTTCTTCCTGATACCAAATCTAAATCTCTCCCCTTTTAGTTTAAAACCATTCTTCTCTTTGTCCTAACACTATCTACCCATATAAAAAGTTGCTCTCTTTTCTTTTTGTAAGCCCTGTTTAGGTACTGTTAGGGTCTCCAAGATCTCTCTGAAGCTTCTCCAGATTGAACACCCCCAACTTTCCTGGCCTAAGACCCCCTGCTTTCATTGGCTTTGGTATAAATGCAACAAGCAACCTCCTGCCAAGGGTGGCCCCTGGCAGTGCTGGAGGTGGCTGGGAGTGGGTGGGCAGCAGGAGACCCTGCGGGTTCCCGGGGAGGCAGCGGGGTGACAGGGCAGTGCTGAACCGGGACAGCCCCGGGCAGGGACATCGGGAAGGGGCTGGGGTCGGTGGGACCCCGGAGCGCGGCAGTGCTCTGAGTCCCGACGAGGGGGGAGGATGGAGGGGAAAAGTCCGCCTGAAGAAGAAATCGGAGATGAAACGCTGTTCTGGGGAACACCCCTGTCTGCTTCTCCCCCCGCCGCGGCGGGTCTCGGGGCACGGCCGGAGCGATGTGCGGAAAGCCGGAGGGATGGAAGGGCGGGTGGGCGGACGGAGGGACGGATGGATACCCTTGGCGGGGGGCGGCCTCGCTCCCCTCCCTCCCCTCCCTCCCTCCCTCCTCCCGCCCCCGGCCGGCCGCATTTAACGGGGCTGCGGGGCCGGCCCGGCCCGTCCCGGCCATGGCGCTGCCGCTGCCGCTGCTGCTGCTGGCGCTCGGGCTCGCCGCCGCCGCCAAGTCCCCGTACCAGCAGGTCCTGCAGCACAGCCGGCTCCGCGGCAGGCAGCACGGGTAAGCCGCGGGGAGACAGGGAGGGGGAAAACTCTTTGAAAGGCTTTTTTCCCCTGCGTTTGCCCCAGTGCCGTCGGGAGCGGGGGATGCGCGGGTCCCGCGGCGCCTTTGTGCGGAGCTCTCGGGAGCGCTGATCGCGCTTCTGCCATCCCCCGGCAACTTTCATCTTTCCATCACGAAACTTAGTATTGCACATGTCACTTCAGACCCTTCGGTGCTTCTTTACCAGTTTATCCCTGTTAAGAAAAGAAGGGATAAAACTCCGTAGATTTTGAGCCATTCAAGTTTTTGTGGAAAGAATTCTCATTTTCATTAATTTGTAGGAGAAAAAAGGAAAATCCCTTCAACTTTCTCTGTGGAGTCAGCACCAACTTATTCTTTGACTGGAAACCCCAGTTAGTCTTGGAACTTTTCTTGATAAAAATTACCACTTATTTACTCATAAGTATTTATGAGTTTTTATTTACTCATAAACCTTACAAGATAAGGCCTATGAAAAAATGCATGTAGACCTGTCTTGCTTGATACACAGCTTCTTACAGAGTGAGCACTTTGAGTCTTCATTAACAGGCAGAAAACTAACCCAATGTTAATAGTTGTTCCCACTGTTTTTAAAATTTATTAAGAGTTAGGAATGGTGAAAGGACCTTTCAGCTGGCTTCCATCTCTCAGGCTGGTGACAGTGATCGAGTTGAAGCTTCTGTTTAAGTGTGTTGTTGGAAGCAGGGTCATGAAATGCTTTAAATAAAAAAAACTCCCAAGGTTTAAATATTGCAATTTGATACATTCTCTGGCAGGGATCCAGGTCAGGATCTATGACAAGGGACATGTTGTTTGTATGTCTGATCAGGGGCACAATCCAAGAGGCAAATTCTGAGCTGATACCTATTTGTAATATGTCAATAATGTCGGAATTGCAGTGATTTATGTAGAAATACAGTGAATCTTTTCCACCATCTCTGTGAGATGTGAAACTAAGTGAATAGTTCTGCTGATAGCCCTGAGACTGAAGTTTGCTCAGGCTGGATAAGTTAGAGCAGTCCTGATGTAAAGCAGTGCACTCGCCTCTGCAGAGAGAGGTTTGTTATGTTAGTCCCTGCACAATGAACAGAGGTGCTGGGTAAGATGTGACTGCAGTCCACTCTGGTGCCTGAGATCTTTGGAAGACACAAGGAACTGGAATGCCAGAATTCCATGTGAGTTGAGATAACCCAGTGTAGCTGAGCCACAGTTCTTTACTCACTGCTCGCATTGTGATGGAGGAGTGGTTTATACCAAACTAACTTTTGATTGTACATGGAATTTTGAGCATTGATTAATGATGTGCCAAAGAGATACGGCAACACAAAGCCAGCCAAAAACATTCTGGATGTGGGGCATGTTGTGTTGCTTGCAGGAGCCAGCTCCAGAGGGATGTACAAGCAGGACTGCCACCCTTTGCTGTGAGCATCCCCCACACCATCAATGCCCCTATTGAGCCGAGAGCGAGTTGGGAGGCAGAGCTTGGCTCTACGGCAAAACTTGTACGTCTTAATTAACTTTTTTTAAAATGAACCAGCTCATGTCAGTGAGAGGAGCTGGAAAGTGCATGAGGAACATAAACATTAGAAGATGAAAATGTAGAAGTGCTCTTCCCAAACCCACCCAGCACAGTGATGCTGGGGAGCACCATGGCTACAGCCATTGCAGGTATCTGAGGCTGTACATGAGGTCCTGCTTTTCTCAGCCTCTTCCCAAGGGCAGCCCCTGTCCCAGCAGCTCCCAGCTGCTGCTGCCAAGCAAAAGGCTTTGGCTGAAGGGGAACAATAGGCAGTTTTATCCTGGAGTCAGCGTGGCTGGCTGGGAACGGCATGGCAGAGGTGATGAACTCCAACGAGGAGAGGGAAGAGTGTTGACAAATTCATTTTAAGCCAGACTGGGCAAGGAACCAGAACATGCAATGCGGGGAGCTGCTACTACAGCGTGCCTGTGGGAATCATTGATAACAGTCCTGAGCAGGGATTTTTCCATGCTGAGGAAAAACTGGAAAGAGGTTTTCCCCCATCAGTCAGGGAGGGAGGAGCAGCCCCAAAGAGTCCCAGGCAGAGAGGAGGGAGCAAGGCAGTTCAATACTGTCCTGGAGGCACAAGGGTTTTCTTGGCAGGCTGCTCCTGGGGATGCGGGGGAAGTGATCAAACAAGTCCTTCAGTAGCCAGGCTTGTCAAGATGAATATTAGAGGGATTGTCCACTGCCGTCAGCCAGATGCTTAAATTGAGGCAAGGTTTGGAATTTCGATGTAATTGGAACCATATTTTGGCACGGCGGGGCCGGGTGGCCAAGGTGGGCTGAGTCAGAGAGCACAGACGTCTCTCTAAGTGATGATTTGGCTTGGAAGTTGCTGAGTCTGGGCCAGTTTGCACCAGCTGAAAGTTTGGTTTTGTGATTCCTAACTTTTTTTTTCAGTAGGTTCTTGCTCCTTGTTCCTTGTCTTATACACAGAAACTGAATGAAATCCTTTCATGAAGAAACAAACGAGCATTACTGGACGTGGCAGCAGTGAGGGAAACGTTCAGCCGAGTCTCCCCAGGTCCCACAGGTCCTCTCTTTCCCCTCGAGGCAGGATGGAGGTGCCTGGGACACGCAGGGTGGGAAGCTGCCCGCAGCAGCAGCACCAACAAAGGCTCATTGAAGGCGAGCCAGGCTCCCGCAGAGGTTGGCACTGCGGTCAGCTGGGCTAGGGGAGACCCTCAGGTTAATTCATGCTAATGATGGCAGGCTGGCTGCTCTGGGGTGCCGCTGAAAAGCGAGCACGGCCGCAGGAGGACTTGGTGGCTGGGCTGCAAACTCTGCTTTTGTTCATACTGGGGGGCAAGCGGGCAGTGCCTCGGTCAAACGCAGCGGGACACAGGCTGTTCTCCTCAGCTGATCAACACGACCTGCACAAGAGCATCTCCAGACCCCATTCCGAGTTTGGTTTGTGCGAATGAAAGCTCTGCCTTGGAGAGCACAGAGCATTTCTGACAGGCTGAAGTGATGATTTATGTGTTTTGCTTAATTATTTGTTTTCCTTTCATCTGCTTGACAGCCAATACCATGCATACTTTTGGTGATGCTGCTGCAACTGGGACGTGGTGGTGGTGTTGGGAATCCAGCCTCAGCTGGGCTAAGCATCCTCAGCTTGACTGAGCATTTGCTACACCTCTGGTCAAGCCCAGAGACAGCTGATGGCCTTGCAACCCAGATCCATAAATCATACATTTTGTGCTTGACCATGTTTTGCCTACACACGTGGCCAGGCCTGCTGGCCACAAACCACAGAGATGGTGAGCCAGGCAGAGCAGGGAAATGCTGTGCTGACCAAACCAGCAGCAAGGAAACTCCCAGCTCCAGCTTGACCACATCTCTGCTCACGGTGAAACCACTTCTTAGAAAGCTTCAGGGCTGCAGTGGGCTCTCAGCAGGGTTACTCACACGTGGAACATCAACCACCAGGTTTTTTGGCTCAACAGGAACTCTCGGTACCTTATGGGCTGATGACAGCCCCTCTTGATCTGTGCTGCCATATCTGATGTGTTGAAACAGGGGAGGGCAGTGCCACTGCTCCTTTTCCCTTCATTCAGCCTGGCATTCATGTCCAGAAATTGCTGAGTCTATCATACAGCCAAAATTCTGGGCTTGGTGCAAGTCTGTAGGCTGATGAATATCTGCCTTATCTTTTCTATGTCCTAGACAATAGAATATTAATTTCTTTTGCAAGGATTTGTATTATTGCATAACTTTCTTGGGTTTTAGCTGAGTTTTGAAGTAGCTGCTCACCATGGAAATCCTGACCAAAGTATTTTTACTTGATTTCTTTATATTTTGGTGAGCAGTGGAACATGGAAAAAAATCAAGAATTTGCACTCAGTGAAGAAAGAGATGCTCTGGCAGAGTCAAGAGAGGTCTCTTTCACTGCTTCTTCCACTTCATGGTAGTTGTTGTAGGTCTAAATTGAGCATGCTGACTTGCAGCTCTCAAGGCTTCCTCCCTTGCCATCCCAGCAGGGCTTTTCAGGCACTGTCAGCTGGGGTCTGGCTCCACGCTGGGGTCAGCATTGCAAGGAGGGAGGCTCACAGGACCCTCTTCTGCTCTGTCATTCCCTGCAGCCCCAACGTGTGCGCGGTGCAGAAGCTGATTGGCACCAACAGGAAATATTTCACCAACTGCAAGCAGTGGTACCAGAGGAAGATCTGCGGGAAGTCCACGTAAGTCCCTGAGTGCCAGACAGGGTCTGCCCAAAGACCCCGTGGTGGAGGTGGGTGCTGGGTGGCAGAAGCAGACGGCAGGTGAGGGATGTCAGAGCTCATGGTGTGTGTGTGTGTCATGGGTGTCTGTGTTAAAAACTGTTTTACCCACTAAGAAATACTTGTTTTTCTAAAACACTTTGATTTTAAGAATTAAAAGTGCCATGTAGATATAAACCATGGTGGTTCATTCTAATTGCATTTCTATGTATACTTATATATCTCCCTGTGCTGTAATGAAGTGTGTGCCAGATGTTTTCTAGTACTGTCTCCACGATAGGCTCAACGCTGCCTAGATTTAAGAAATAAAAAAACAGGGGAAAAAAAGGCAGCTCAGAGCTGATGGATATTGGAGAGAATGTAAAATTCATCTCCATCTGTTTGCTTTGGAAGGGAAAACAAATAAAAGGAAAGAGGTGTCAGCTTCAGCCAACAGTCTCTGACTCCACCAGGAAAGTTAATCAGACTTGCAGGCCAATTCCACATCTAGAATTGCAAACAATAATATTCAAGTAGCTGTTGCATGAAGAATCTGTGTGACCAGCCTCAGGACATTCTTTTGAAAGATACAGTCAGCAGATAATTAAGGCTATGCATGCTTGACTATCTGCCAGGCTGTGGAGAAGGAGTGCAGGAGTGGAGAATCTTTTTCCTTGCTGTAGTCCAGACTGGGCTTTTAGACACGCTTGCTGGCCCACAGCACAGACCATCCCAACACCCAGGGTCAGTGCAAAGATTCCCTGAGCAGTCCCAGCTGTGGGATCAGAGCTGTGGGCCACGTTTCATCCTGGATCTTCAGGGTAAAGAACAGAGAGAAAAAAAAATCTCATTTGTTTCCCTTATGGCCCAGTGTAAATTGTAATTAGATCTATAGCAACATGCTGTTGTTCACTGCAGGTTTGGGTTGCCATTGTTGGTTTAGCTGTGACACCTGGCTGTGGGGATTCATGTGTGGGTGGTGGTGTGGGGAGGAGGGAAGCAAACCAGGAGTCATGGCTGTGCACAGCTCTAGGCATTGTACTTCCCATGAATTTACTCTAAGGAGAAAAGTTCTGTACCTCAGGAGGATGTATTGCTCGCTGTACCATTCAGAGTGCATGTACCATTGTTTTCCTTATGTCCAGTTGCCTTTACAGAAGAAAAAAAAGGTGGCACAATACTGTAAAAACAAGCAACCAGACCCCCTCCCCTTAATTCTACAAACAAAATTTTGGGAAGGCTTAGCTTGGGTGATTAGAGTTCAGGCTGTCATCTTGGCTGAATAATGGTGCTTCTTGACATAAAATAGGAAGGTTTATGGCACAGCAACATGGTCTCATCATTGCCTTTTCTGATAACAGAGTAGCTTAGCATGTCACCAAAGAAAACACGGCTCAGCTGTGGATGTGAGAGAGTTGCTGTGGTCACTGAAAGGTAAAGCAGTCCAGCCATGGATTTCTTTAGCTCTGCAGCAAGTGAGAAACTAACCTTATGTAAACCAAGTGTGCAGCTGTATTTGGCACAGACAAACTCATCCTCTTATCTCGAGGAGGAGGTGAAATAACTGGCATCTGGCAGTATTTCATGATTTCATTTGAGGAGATGGGGTGATCTCTTCTAGCTCATTTTCTCTGCTTTTACCCAAGTGTCTCACCCAGTGATGCATCACTGAGAGAAAAGCACACAGACCATTAACCTGCCTGCTAACCTATGAGGTAATCTTTCCATTATCCACAGAATTCCCTCACTATTCTTTGCTTTACATCATCTCCTCAATGGGTGTTATTGTCTTCTCTCCTTGCAGTCATTCCTGAGCCTGGGCCCTGCTTTCTCCTTTAGCAGTGCTGGTGCAGAACAAAAGACACGTGCCTTGACTCAGATTTTCCAGGGGACCCTGGGACAGCTCTGATTACAAATGTTTGCTTGTGATGGCTCCCACTGGATGTGCTGTGCCTGGCATATGGAAGCAATCAGGAGTCATTTGGGCTATAAAGGACATGATGCATTATGCTGTAGCAGTCAAATTCTTGCAGCAGTGTCAGGAGTCTGATGCTGTGCCGTGCTCAGGTGTCAGAGCCCAGGAGATCAGGTGGGCACAGCCAATGATGCTCAGCATGAACCTCCAAACTGGCCCCTCCTGTTGGACTGAGCTGGTCCCTGAGAGGTTTTGAGAATGCCCTTAAATCCTAGAAAAGAAAAACCAGGATTTGGCACATTTATCATCACTGGGTGGATCCAGCCTTTGCTTGTGATCTGCAGTCAGCAGTCCTCTCCTAAAGCTGTGTGCATGTTCCTCTCACGTGCAGTGGGATCCCCTCCATCAGCTCTGGGGGATTGGTGGAGCAGCATAAGCCTGGTCATTTTCTCTTCCTCCCAGGTTTTTCCCACCTGAGAACAGCAGTCCTGGGGAGGAGACACTTGACCCATCTCACTACTTCACATTTCATCTGGCTTTTTTCTCTCCATTTACTCAGAGGGCCAGTGGTGCCACAAGCTGTATGTGTGAAAATGGCTGGCTCTAGGAAAATAGTTTTAACTGCTTTGTTTCCTTTCCTTTTCCTGCTCTGAGCACTGTTTCAAACAGGTAGTGGGGAGGGAGGTCACAAGAGAGCAGGAACTGCCAAGGAGCAAAGCTGAGCAGAGCTGGCTCAGAGCAGAGAAATTCATCCCTCAGCAAGGAAGGCAGAAAGGTTGCTGCAAGCCTGTAGCATAACTTCACTCCTTGTGGAATGATCACATCCTGCATCAGGAGGCTTAGAGTGACTGGAGCAGCGAGGAAAGGCAGGCTGAAAAACCCAGATGTGCTTGGTGTGTAGTGTGGGCACTGTGTGCCTCACCTTTGGGCTGCTGCTGCAGGCTGGGAGGGCTCAGTCACCTGGGGAGCAGCAGGTGCCCTGCTGAGCTCTCCGTGACACAGACACACAGGTTACACCTCGGTGAGGAGACCCTGGGGGCTTTGGAGATTTGGTGCTTGAGAGGCGTTTCCTGACCCACAGGGGTGCAGTAACTCCACTGGGATTGTTGTGCACAGTGGAAATTTTAATTCATGCAGCAGAAGACTCCTACCTCTTTATCTGCTTCACTTTTTATTTTTTTTTTTAATTTGTTTTTCTCTGCTGAAGTATTGGCTCACACAGTTACAGAGAAATTAGGTAGAGTATTTATGTAGAATTTTTATTATTGCTGATGAAGTGAGATAAGATAGTTGGCAAGAAATCTGACACTGCCTTGATTTCAAGGAGCTCTGAGACAAAAGTGTTTTGGTAATTAGGTAACTTTCCACTGTTGGTTATTCCAGAGTCAAATAAATTGTATATTCAGGCTATATTTTCATCATTTTGCCTGTGTATTTTATATTTTTCTCCTTCCTTGTTCACTGGACTCATTCTTCCAGAATTGGGGTTGCAATGGAACACATCCCCACGTAGTGTTTTGTCTTGAGACTGAAAACTCATACATTTTGGTTTTGATTATTTTTTGAGGAATAGCCCATTAATAGATTTCTTCTTTTTTCCCCCTTTTAAATTAACTTTCTTTTTTTCATGTGTGATGTAGTTTCTCAGTTTAGAAAAAAAATATTGGCACTTATTGTACAAAAACAAAACATATGGGCTTTATTACAGGAAATTATTACAAATGGATTTTTTTTTTTCATTAATATATTCCTGAGCTTATTTTTATTACCTTGAAAAATGCACTTAAAATTTAATTTCAGCTCCTAAGAATGCAACAGCAGTAGAACAATGACTAATAAAAGCCTAAACTAAAGGAGCTTGCTTCTGCAGGCAGACGTAGATAGACATTAAAGAAATAGTGTTTCAAAACCAGAGGCTAAAAAACTGTAGATTTGACTTGTAATGACTCAATGAGGAGGTCAGGAAATTGTGGTCAAGGCGTTGCAGAGTGGGTGACAAATGCTCTTTGTGTGAGGGCAGAGCTGATCTAACCCACATCGCTGGTATCCGCTGTGTCCCGCTGGATGGGCTGTGGCAGACAGCAGAAACAGGGATGGACAGGGCAATTCCAAAGGCTTTTGTGCAGAACCCACAGTGTGGAGCAGTGGCTGGGGGGTGTTCAAGGGAAGAACTCCTGCCTGGGCAGCAGACTGTGGCTCTGACCCAGCTGGAGCTGCCAGGAGCAGCCTCCCTCTCCATGGATGTGCAGGGCAGCACTGGGATGCAGAGCATCCTTCAGCCATGGCTCTGCTGCTCCTCTCTGAGAGCTGGAGGTGGCTGCAGGACCAGCTGGGGACATGCCCTGGGGCCACCCCTGAGCAACCCCTGGAATGGTGCCTTTGGGTGGGCTGGGTGCTCTTTTGTTTCCACCTGGTCCACCAGCCATGGGAAGCCAAATGCCTGGAGCTGGAGCTGTGTTTTATAACCCTCATCTCTGGCTCCTTGTAGGTGCCAGCCCTTGGCTGAGCACCTCTGTGTTCACCTGGCCCTTTGCAGCAGTTTGCCAGTGCTCAAGATGTGCCAGATGCATACCAGGTGATGCTGAAGGCCACCTTCAGTGGGAGAGTGAGTCAGGGGACTTGAGGGAGTCCCTGCCCAAGGGGAGCTGGCCCCGTTTCTACCTTGGTGCTTCTTGCCCTGCGCTTCCCTTCCTGCTGGAGATGCCCACAAGCCCAATGGAAAGCAGGTGGTGCAATCATGGAATCACAGAATGGTTTGGCTGGGAAGGGACTTGAAGCACCATCCAGTTCCAGCCCCCTGCTATGGGCAGGGACACCTTCCACTTGACCAGGAATCTACATCCCTTCCCAGTGCCCTCCCGTCCTGGCAGGCACCTGGGGGGTGGGCAGGGCCAGCTCTGAGCCAGCGTGCCACAGGCTGTGTGCATCCACATCCTGCCCTTTTGGAGCAGCTCATTAATCTCCAACTGATCTATAAGTAAGGCTTTTAAAGCCTTCGTCAGCACTTTGGAATGATTTCTCTTTAATCAGTCTTCATCTTTGATTACAGGTCTGAACCAAGGGAACTGTCTAGACTGGATTTAGTTTCTAGGGTGAAAAAAAGCAAAATTGAAGGTAGGGGAGGGAAGTGGTGGGGGAAGAAAGTGTGTGTTTCCAATGAACACAAGACAGGGGGGCTGGGAAAGCGGAGCAGCAGGGTGTTAAGATCTCCAGTAGTCAAAGGAAGGGGTTGCTTTAGGCAAACTCTTTCCCACATGGAATATATAATGTCTAGACAATCAGTCTGGGTTTGCTTTGTAATTCTCTTAGGAAACCGTGACACAGAATTTATTTGCTTCTGTCACAGAAAAGCAGGTATTTGTTTCACTTTCTGGCTCTTAATTACCCTGAAGAATTCCCTATTAAACCCCAGGCATTTCCACTGTTTGTTAACAGTTTTAAAATGATGACAAATATCTGAAGCTGGAGGATTTTCCTCTCTCTTTGAGTGTGCTGACCCTTGGCCATACAGCATCCTACTTGTCTTAAATACAGCTGGGAGCACAGAGGAAATGCTTGTCCTTGGGAAGAACACCTATTCCCTGGCTCTCTCAGCCCATCAATCAGGTGGCCTTGTTACTTTCACACCAAGCATAGGGCAATAGGTGAAAGAATCCCCTGGGAAAAATAACTTCTGGAATGATTTTTTTTTCCCCTTTCCTTTTTTCTTTTTTTTTTTTTTTCTTCTCCCTCTTAATATCAAGCCGTGTTCCCTCAAATGGCCACTTCTGAGAGTCAGATGATTGTTTCCCATTGAGCTGCAGATGATGGATGAAGTTTTCAGGCAACTCTTGCTTTATTTAGGGTCTGCAGATCAGCAGGACAGCCTGGGATGGTGCCTCTGACCCTCTGGTTTTACTGAGGGAAAGTGGTGCCAGCCAGAAGGAAGTGCAGCTCTGAGGGTGCTCAGATGGACACAGCTGTGCCGTGGGCC
Organism: Parus major; assembly: GCF_001522545.3. Taxonomy (NCBI): domain Eukaryota; kingdom Metazoa; phylum Chordata; class Aves; order Passeriformes; family Paridae; genus Parus; species Parus major. The sequence continues at coordinate 8,705,816 of NC_031782.1, read as the reverse complement.
TGTGGATGCCCCACTGCTCAAGTTTCTCCTTGTAGGGCTTTTCCCAAGTCCTCGTGCCAATGTACATATCTGAGAACAGGGCTCTCCTTTCCCTCCTGCTCTGTCTTGTGGGTTTTGCCATAAGTAAGCAAGTAATTTCTGGTGGTGGACAAAACCAGGGTGAAATGAGAGGGAAACATTTGGCTGGTTTGGTCAAACAGCCACAGTGGAGTCACAGGTATTGCCTGAACAGCGATGAGATGTGACAGCAGCAGTCAGCCAAGGAGATCCCCAAATCCCATGGGAAATGTGCCCAGATGAACCAGCACTAGCAGTCTTGTTGGGACTGTGGAATTGGTTTCCATCTACTGTTCGTAAAAAGTCTCCTGGAAAGCATGGCTTTGAAAAGAAATTGTCTGTGTTTGTTCTGTGAAGAAATTGGCAACATGCAGCCATGAAGGAGATAAAAGTATGGTTAGTCTTTTGTTGAAGTCTGTGTTTCTAATGAAGAGTCTGCTTGGAAACATCCCCAAATATGGATGGACCCAGAACTGTAGCAAATAGAGAAAAAGCTGTGAAGCACTGTTGGCTAACCTGCCTTATCTATCTCTTATTCCAGAGTAATCAGTTACGAGTGCTGTCCTGGATATGAAAAAGTTCCTGGAGAAAAAGGCTGCCCAGCTGGTAAAAATATGTTTGGCGTTTTTTAGGCTTCTTAAAATTACACAGCTGCCTAGTAAAGGGAAATGTTAGAAAATTGCTCAAAGTGGATTTGATTTTTGCAGTTTGTGCACAATATTGCCATGAACAAGTCAAAATGGACTCGGTGGAGCATCAGCCAAGGGTCAGATCAGCTCCAAAGCATGCTAAATGTTCCAGACAACTTAGAACCTTGGATGTAATTGAACTTAATCAGGCATGGGAAGGCCATAGGGAACTATTTATTCCAGAAAGTAATATATCTGTTATTGGAAATTCAGTGCAAAGGAATGATAGAGTAATAGACAGTTCTGCCAATCTCTTCTCAATTTTATTTTCATAGATTCATAGCATGGTTTGGATTGGAAGGAACCTTAAAGATCATCTGGTTCCAACCCCCTGCCCCTTCCACTAGACCAGGTTACTCCAAGCCCTGTCCAACCTGGCCTTGAACATCTTGGCAAGCATGGGGTTATCAAAATTTTATTTAGGAGAAAATACAGTTGATATTTAGGGGGATAGGGTGAAATAAACTGAGCTCATTGAAGAAATCCATATTCTGCTTTTGCTTTCAGAACACTTCCACGAAAGTCTGATGCCTCCAAGTTAACCACATGGGCTGATGCACGTGGTCAGTGGACACTGAGATGAGCAGTGTCCAACACCAAATCCCAAAAGCCTGAATACAAACAGGATTGGGTGGAAGCTTGCCTAAATCACATTTGTATAAATACACAATAAGTCCAGACAAACTTGCAAGAATACAGTAGATCCTGGATTATACTGGTGTAATTGAGGGTGAAGCAGTCAGGCTATGATTATTTATTATCAAATTATTGAACAGACACCAATCCCTGATGTGCTTCATTTCCCCAGGTGTTCTCACCAGCTGTGCTTTAATTCAGTCAGAAGGAGGAATGTGTTTGGGAACTTAACCTTCTTTCCTTTCAGCTCTGCCACTTTCCAACATCTATGAAACCTTGGGAGTGGTTGGGTCTGCCACCACACAGCTCTACTCCGACCGCTCCAACCTAAGGCCAGAAATTGAAGGACCTGGAAGTTTTACAATTTTTGCTCCCAGTAATGAGGCCTGGGCATCCTTGTCTGCTGTAAGATAATCCCTCTGCTTTCTCCTCTTCCTCTGATTTTCCCTAGTGGAGATCCAGCTCTGCAGGGGTCTGGCAGGATAGACATAGCACTCACAAAGGAAGGGCTGTGGATTTCCAGGATGGTTATCACTATGCTGGTCCATCAGCTCCAGAGCTTTGCTTCTGAAGGATCCCATCACTAGAGAGATGTGGATGTAGAAATCCCCTCATTCAGTTTTCCCTGCATGTTACCATTAGAGTTTAAAATGAGACCTGCAGCAAGAAGCTTCCCATCCCTTACCAGTTTCGTTGACCTTTACATCACCATTCTGGTTGTTCTTAATTTGAACAAATAGCCATTCCCACCTGGAGCCTCAGTAATTCCCAGAGTGTGTCTCATGCTCAATTAGATATACATTTCCTTTACATTGATTTTGATTTTCTCTTTCCATGTCCTGTGATTTTTCCACTCCTGAAGTGGTCACTGCTGTTCTGCCAGTGCTCCCATCCCAGTCGAGTATCCCTGTGAACAACTCCTAGGGCAGGGAAGGGGAATATTTATGGGTCTCCCCACTGCCAAGTCTCTGTCCAAATACCCCAGCAGAGCCCCTTGGGCAAGGATGCTGCTATTGGGAAAGGTCTTTTAGTGTATTTGTCAGTGGCCCTTTTGCCTTACTGCTCATTTCAGTGCAATGATCCCACTCTGGAGCTGCAGTCATCCCTTTGTGTGCCAAGGACTGCCTGCCAGAGCTCTTGGCTGCTGTTGTAAGGCAAAAGATAAAGCTTTGAGGAAGTTGAGCTCTTAATTTATACAAATGGTGTGAGGCTGAATGAATCACTTAATATTCATGCCCACACCTCCACCTTGGGAGCACCCTGGGTGCAGCCAGACCTCCTGTACTCTCTAACAGATGCCTAATTGCTCTCAGTACTGAAAAATTGATTTTTCTGATCTTCAGGAAACTCTGGATTCCTTAGTGAGCAACGTAAACATTGAGCTGCTCAATGCCCTCCGCTACCACATGGTGGACAAACGGGTCCTCACAGATGATCTGAAACACGGCACCACGCTGAACTCCATGTACCAGAACCTGCCCATCCAGATCCACCACTATCCCAACGGGGTGAGGCATTCACAGAGCCACACAGGCTCAGGCTGGAAGGGACCACAGTGGCTCACCCTGGCCAGCCTCCCCGCTGGGGGAGCGTGTGCCATGTGTTCCTGCCCAGAGCACATGACACAGCATTGTGTCCATGTGGTTCTGGATGTTTCCATTGAGGGAGACCCCACACCCTCCCAGGGAAACTTGCTCCAATGCATGATCACCCACAGTAAAGAAGGTCTTAGATTAAACCTACCCACAGCAGGCTTCCTTTTCAGCTGCCTTGTAGTTTCTGCACTGTCCTGGGACTCCAACAACCTGCTTAGGTTGACAGCTGTTGATTTAAGATACATATTATGAAGGGGGAGAAAGATATTCTTCATTGAGAAGAATATTTTTAAGCAGTTGGTTTCCTCAATGCTGTTGTGCCCACGCTTCTGTATAACTCTGCTTGCCCAAGTATTGGTTCTGGCTTAGTTTCTTAGTCTTGAGGGTAAACAAAACCACTAATGATTTTCAGAGCTCTTTAAACATGAAGTATTTCAAACATTCTTTATAGAACACTCTCAGTTTTGGTGTGTCTTTTAAGGAAATCAAATTTCTGCTCTTGCTGATTCAATAAAGTGCTTGCTGCATATGAAATAGAAATAGAAAAGCAGCAGAGGCTGCTTCACCTTCTTTTAGTGCACGTAACAGCCCATGGGTCTTTTCCTCTGCAGATTGTGACTGTGAACTGTGCCAGGCTGTTGAAAGCCGACCACCACGCCACCAATGGAGTGGTTCATGTCATCGACAAAGTCATTGCCACCACCACCAACACCATCCAGCAGATCATTGAGACCGAGGACAGCCTGGAAACCCTTCGGGTGAGTCAACACATGGCTGCTCCAGCTCTCATTAAAGATGCTCAGTCATCCCACTCCCAGTGAACTGTCCTGAAGAGCTTTTGCCAGTGTCTTGGGCTGTGACCCTGGAGCTGCTGATGAAATCTTCGTATCAATGTGGCTCCTTTTGATTTAGGAAGGGAAGTGTTTGGTATCAGTCCAAGTAGGGTTTTATGACAATAATTGTTACTCTTCTATGGCTTCTCAGAAAAGAGACTGAGTCTGTCTACTCACTCTTGTAGGGGAATTTTAGTGTTAGGAGACATTAACTGTTCCACTTTGATGCGTCCTAATTTATCTGCCTTAATATTTGCCAAATTAAGGAAAATGCACAGGGAATTTGCAGTTAGCCAGCTGTGGGTTCTGATTTGAATTATTCACTGGAATTGCTGTGAGCCTTTCCAGGCATATCTGGGTATTTGAGCTAGCTCTCAGTCTTGCCAAAAAAAAAGGCTCTTGTACTCAGATTTCTGGAACACCAGAGAACCATGGGTCAAATCTATAAGGGGACAAAAGTGCTGAATGAAACTATTCAGGATTTTTTTCTAAGTCCTCTGAAATTATAAAAGCCTTAATAAGTCTGGCCTGTAGTATGTCCCTGGACAGTTTCTGACCTTTGTGTTGTGTCTGAATGTGTTTTTTCCTTCTCTCCTTATTTCTCTGAAGACTGCTGTGGCTGCATCTGACCTCAGCAGCTTGCTGGAAAGCGAAGGCCAGTACACACTCCTGGCTCCGACCAACGAAGCCTTTGAGAAGATCCCACGAGAAACACTGAACAGGATCCTGGGAGACCCAGAAGCCCTGAGGGGTAAGTGCTTGTTTACTGAGGCCATTGGGAGACTGAAGAGTATTTTTCAGCTCTTCTAAATTTTTTCTTAAAGACAAGTCAACAGCTCCTTGTTGGATACGCTCTGACAACAGCTGCAGTAAACAGATGTGACAGAGTACATCTTCTTTAGCTGGACAGCCCAGCTCCCTTCGGTTGTAGGAGTGGCATCCAGATATGGATGAGGGAGCTGAATCAGTCCCTTTTCAGCCTTCTCTTTTAGCACTTTATGCAGTGGTGATTTTTATTGATCCAGCAAGATGCAAGAAAAGTAATATCTAATCAATGTAACCTCCCCTGACAAGTGAGTTGAGTACCCACATGAAGTCTTTTGAAGTTGGCAAAAAGTGTATAATAAGTGACTCTTTTTAGGAATTTTTTTTACAGGCTGTGTAATTAATATCAGCTCACTTTAAAATGACTGCATTTTATGGAGTACACCCTGGCCATTGAACAGGATCCCTGAAAGCTGCAATGCTTTCATTGCTGGTTTTTACAGCTCACTAAGACACTCTCCTCTCTCACAGACCTGCTGAACCATCACATCCTGAAGTCAGCCATGTGTGCTGAGGCCATCATTGCTGGCCTGACCATGGAAACTCTGGAAGGAACCACCTTGGATGTGGGCTGCAGTGGGGAAGAGCTGACCCTCAATGGGAGGCCCATCATTGCCAACAAGGATGTCCTGGCAACCAACGGCGTTGTTCATTTTGTTAATGAGCTGCTGATCCCAGACTCAGGTACTGGTGCCACTCTGCAGTGTTCTTTCTGTTGCCTTTCTTTTGTCTATTTTGCCAAGGAAATCCTGGATTTAGAGGGCGTAGTGATGAGTGGATAACCTTTAATGCAAAGTTACTATGTGTTGCTTTTCTTTTCAGCAAAGACGGTGTTTGAGTTGGCACAAGAATCTGAGGTTTCCAGGTCTACAGACCTTTTCAGACAAGCTGGTCTCAGTTCTCATCTAACTGGCAGTGAGCAAGTGACCCTCCTTGCCCCAGTGAATAATGTATTCAAAGGTAAACCAGGGATTAAATCCCTTTCTTCCATCACTTTGGGCTACAGATCTCCTTCAAACAGCCAAGTTTCAGTTCACAAGTATGCAAATCCTCTCTCAAATGCCTCAAGGCAGTGGCATCTAGGTTTGCAGTTTAAAACTGATGTGGGTAATGCTCTGTATTTGAATAGTTTTTAGTGTCTCAAATGCCATTTTAAGTGAGTCACTGGTTCTTTCCATACTTTTTCCTGCAGATGGACTCCCTGTTATTGACAGCAACATGAGAAACTTGCTCCTGAACCACATCCTTAAAGACCAGCTCTCCTCTAAATATCTGTATCATGGACAGAAGCTGCAGACTCTGGGGGACAGGGAACTGAGAGTTTTTGTGTACCGCAATGTGAGTCCTTCCCGTGTGCTGTGCTCCATGGGGCTGAGTGATGCTCAGTGTTCTGATGTTACAGCAATTTTTACAGTGTAAAAAGTGGAAATGAGCATTGTGGAAAGCATCAACATCTCTCTTCTGAAGCACATTCTAATGAAGTCTTCTCTGTGATTGTGTTTGCAGAACCTTTGCATTGAAAACGCCTGCATTGCTGCCCATGACAAGAGGGGAAGGTTTGGGACCCTGTTTAGTGTGGACAAAATGTTGACTCCCCCAACTGGCTCAGTGATGGATGTTCTCAAGGCTGACCATCGCTTCAGGTGACCTTTCTGCTCTTCCCAGGTGCCAGTTAGGAGCAGAAGAGCCTCCAAAGCAGTTTCTATTTATTATGGGTCGTAGTCATGACAATGTATCTGTTTTTTTAGCATAGAAAGATCATCCAAAACCATGGTCCCTCTCTAAATTATAGGGAGTGAAACTTCAAATAACCCTCAATCAACTATGAGCCAAGAGTAAGTGGTTCCCTTAATCCCATAAGAATCTGGCTCTGAAGACATCTCTGCCCTTCAGATCCACTGTAGCCAGACCTCTCTGACTCCCCTTACCATCTGGTCCCCAGGGAGTCAGCACTCCCAGCTTGCTTTGCCATTTCTCAGATGTTCTCACCAGCTCATTTCCTCCCTAATCCCCATTTTGATTATTTGATTTGCTGGACCCCAGCAGGATTTCACAATTGTAACTGCCCAGCTCTCTCCTGAGCCCAGCATGCAGCTGACCAATGAAGTGGTTTGCAGTGAAGCATTTGATGCATGTTTGCTTTGCAGTACGCTGGTGGCTGCAATCCAGTCTGCAGGTCTGACAGAGAACCTGAACAGGCCAGGAACCTTCACAGTGTTTGCTCCAACAAATGAAGCTTTCCGAGCCATGCCCCAGGGGGAACTCAACAAACTGATGGGTGAGCATCTCCAGAACACTGAGGTGATGAGCTGCTGTGTGTGACTGCTGTGATATTGGGAGGAATGGCCAAGTTTCTCTGCTGCATCTCATTCTTTAGCTCTGTCCTACCCAACAGAGTTGTATGAGCAGAAAGCTGAGGATGCACAGAGTGGCACTGAATTCCCCTAGAGCAGTTTGTAGTGCCTGTGTTTTTGGAAGACATGTTTGTAGTGTGTGTCACAAACTCACTGTGACTTAATTTGGCTGTGCTGGTGGTCTAAGCGAGGTAACTCCTGGATATTTCTAAAAGAACCAGTGAGGCCTCTGCCTTTTTCAAGGATGAAAGAAATGAGGATGTGACTCTTGACCACACAGGATCAGAGTGTCTGCAGTAAGTTTTGCAAAGAGAAGGCATGATCCACATATAGCCTCAAGTTACACTGTATGAAATTTAAGTAATAAAAAGGCTGAGGGTGTTTCTCTTTTTCCATGTACATGGACAAAGCAGGAGATTCTAATCCTGGGAAGCCAACAATGTACCATTCTAGCTCAGATGAACACCAGTATCCTGAAAAGCAAGGGCAAGCATGCTGGCTGTGGAAAAGAGCATAGGAATGTTTAATAACTCCCTTCTGGATAAGCAGCATGATCTTTTATTTTGTTCATGTTGAAAACTGGTTGTGGTTGGAAACAATGTCAGGTATTTGAATGGAATGGCTTCTTGTCATTAAAACCCAGCCAAACATTGACATCATTATTTGAGAAGCATCTGCCCATGGTAGCTGGTTATCCTTTTAAGTGCAGGGATGAGGATCCAGTAATATCAGTCCAGTCTTATGCTTCATATATAAATATTTCAGAAGTGTTTTGCAGCCATTGTAAATGGCTGCAGGAATGAAGATTCCAAGATGCAGACACTTCAGATGTTCTTTTCTCACACAAATGTTTAGCTTATGCCTCTGATGAAGAAGTGGATTGTGCTGGTGAGGATGTGCAGAGTGAACTGGGGCCACCCTAGGAAAACCATCATGGAAAAAGCTTGCATATAATCTTTGAAAGCACTGAAAGAAAAAGTCCCCCTTTCTGAGGGAGCTGCTCTGTGGGTGGAGGCCACCTTTGCACTAGCTGTCTGTGGGGTTTGTCAATGACCCTGTCTGTCTGTGGGGTTTGTCAATGACCCTGTCTGTCTGTGGGGCTTGTCAATGACCCTGTCTGTCTGTGGGGCTTGCCAATGACCCTGTCTGTCTGTGGGGCTTGTCAGTGACCCTGTCTGTCTGTGGGGCTTGTCAATGACCCTGTCTGTCTGTGGGGCTTGTCAGTGACCCTGTCTGTCTGTGGGGCTTGTCAGTGGCCCTGTGTCTTCTGAAGGAGAAGATAGAGAAGCGCTACTGGCCTGCACTCTGTACATCACCACCTGTTCTGGAAAACAGATGGTGCAAGGAAAACACCTTATCTTCCTAAAATCTGTTTCAAAGCACAGCTGTATGAGTACAGACTCAGTGGGGTGGTATCAGGGCATCAGTCCATGAGACATTTGTGTCACTTCTCCCATACTTTTCCCCTTCCTACCCAGCTGTGAGGATTGTTGCCATGTGACACTGGCCTTGGTGACATTTGAAAATACCAGAATTCCCTGTCTACTTCCTTATTTCACATGGGTCTTTCCCCACCCCGTCCCAGACTTCCCTGGGAAGTGAAAGCAGCAAGAGAAGCAGGTTGATTCTGAGAAGCAGTTTCTCACTTGGCACAGTGAGAGAATGAGGGATGAAACCCGAAGCAAGAGAGGATTCATGTGTAGGGCAGGCTTGGTAGGTTCCAAGGTGTGACACTGGCAGAGTGTCCTTCTGGACTTGGGAGCCCGACCTGCCCGGGCAGGAATGGCCTCAATGCCCTAACCAGGTCCTTCTGCCTGGTTTTCAGGTTTGGTTTGGTTTTTCGATTTTACATTGTTTCTTTGCACTTTCAGAAAATGATGGTGTTTTCCAGGTAATTCCATTGCAGCACGTGAAATATGGGAAACAAATGCTGATGTTGGTTTGCAGATGTAAAGGTTTCCTTCCCCCAGGTAACGCCAAGGAGCTCGCCAACATCCTCAAGTTCCACGTGGCTGACGAGATCCTGGTGAGCGGCGCGGTCAATGCCCTGGTGAGGCTGAAATCCATGCAGGGAGATAAACTGGAAGTCAGCATGGTGAGTCACCTCAGATGGGCTTCTGTGGTCAGCAGGGCTGTCCATGTCACGCACCACAGCATGTCTGTGCTCATTTGGCTGGTGTGGGAACCCCAGCACAGTCCCACCAGTGTTTCTGGGTTGTACTGGAGGTACATGGGTTGCCATGTGTTCAGTCCAGCAAGCTGGAAGAATGAAATGTGGTTTGCTTCAGCTTTCTCCCCAGAAGACCAGTTGTAAATGACTTGCAGGAGCTGTTGTAAATTTAACCCTGAGTCATGGGGGGAAAACATAAATAAATGAAATGAATAGCTTGTTCAGCTAAAATATCTTTTTGTGTAATGAAAATGATCTCTGCGTGGGCTCCCTTAGCGCAGCAGAGTTTATTTAGATATATAATTTAATTTCACAAACTCTACACTATATTAAAGGAATGTAGGATCCTCCATTGAGTAGAAAAATCATTTCAGAAAATAAGCTATTACAGCCCACTCTATGCATAAGAAAACACAGGACAAAAATGGAAGGGACTGTGTTTCCAGGTGTATTGAACTGGCCAGCGTGCATGCTGGACTCTTCCCATGTCCAGCCCTGCTCTTCCCTCTCCTGATCCCATCTCCACAGCCTGGCAGGGTGCTGGTGGATGTGCTCTGCTGCCATGGAACAGCATTCCCAGCCAGTTACACTGAGGACTTTCAAAGCCTGCCAGCCATTCCAGGACAAACTGCTCAGGCTATAATTTGTCTTTATATTCTCCTTAATTGGCAAGAGGAATGAAAATGTCTTCAGCCATCCAGTAAATGAATCAATACAAAGTGAGGTGTTTTTTTAATAACATTGGAAATGACAGAAGATTCTCATCTTCTACTTTTTTTTTTTCTTTTACTGAACAGAAAAACAACGTAATACATATCAACAAAGAGCCTGTTGCTGAAAGTGATATCATGGCCACAAATGGTGTCATTTATGCTGTGAATTCTGTCTTACAGCCACAGGGTAGGTCCTTGGTGAGAAATGTCCAGAGCAACCCTTTTATAGCAAAACTGCTTTGGGAGGGCCTGGGGACACTGGGCAATTGCTTCATTTTGGTGAGGAGGGATTAGTCCGTTGTGGGATTTTCAGCAGAAAACAGTGGAAGGAAGCAGCCTGCATGCTCTGACAAGTATTTCAGTGCTTTCAATGTCCCACCCTTAGCTTCAAGGCCACAAGAAAGAGGTGACGAGCCTGCAGATCCCGCATTAGAAATCTTCAAACAGGCGTCTGCATTATCCAAGGTAAAAGGGAAAAATCTCTCACTGTAAAACTGCCAAAATCACATTTTGGTAATAATGATTGAAAGATCATGTCACATTCATATGCTGATTTCCAAGGAAAGTGAGTGTATGTGTTTCATGGGATGATCCATCCTCTCTTCTTGCATGCTTTAATAATACAAGAAATAATACATTTTGCAACACAAAGCTTCAGTTTTCAGCACACTGTGAATGTAACCTTGGCATGGTAATATTATATATCAGCTTCCAATAAGGAAGAGTCACTCATCCATAGTTTTGGAGACTAAGGATAGATGTATTGACATACAAGCTGTTCTTATGGCTGTTGGAGATTTGTTGCATTTATGCAAACCCTGTGTTTTCTTTCCATGCAGGTTTCTCAGAGGAATCCTCGACTAGGTAAAACAACTTCTCCAGCTCATTTCTAATTCCCATTGTGTTCCCCCACCCCTTAAAGAGAGGTTTCTCCTGCTCTAGCACGGCTGGCAGGAGAGGGGCAGGGGGATGGTTTGTGTCTGCCCCACCCAACTTGCTCTTCTCCTTGGCAGCACCCGTCTACTCCCGGATACTGGCGAGGATGAAGGAGAACTCAGGGGGATCCTGAGCTCATCGTGAACAGCCACAAGTCAGTGCCTCCATCCCATCCACTCTGGCTGGCAGCCGAAGAGAAGGACAGAACCATTTTTAAAAACCAAATACCACCCTTAAATTTATTTTTGTTTGCAATGAAATGGATAGGAAAAATGAAAAGCCATATATATGTATATATTTTAAGACCATTTTTATTTGGTTTTGACTTTAAAGTTCCCAGAACAAGGAAATGTTTTGAGTTTTTTTTGTTTGTTTCAATTTTGTTTTGTTTCATTTTTAATAAAATTATTTACCAACTTTCTATTTTATACCCTGTTTGGGGCTTGATAAGTACATCCAAGGGCCTTTTATTTTTTTTAAACAATCACGTCCTTCCTCCTTCCTTTGGATTTTAAAAGTCTTCAATGAAATGCTGAATTTCAGGCTTTTAACAAAATTCTCTCTATTGAAATTGAGAAAATTGCATAGTTATAGTCTACAGTCTGAAGTATTGTATGTTTTTTTAACTGAGGTCTTTTTCTTTGTGCCTATGGGTTTATAACTGTGCTGCATTTTGTTCATGAGATTTGAAATGAGAGTTCTCCCTCTCCCTGGCTGAAGCAATCCCGTAAATGATTAATTTTTAATAATGATTTTTTTAAAAAAAAAACCCTAAAAATAAAATCAAAAATATAGATATGAAAAGTGATGACAGTGCTTGGTTGGGTTTTTGTTTGGTTTGAATTGCCTGTGATGGCACCAGGTGGTCAAACCTGAGCACTGGGAAGGAGGGGAATCAGATTTGGCTGGATCAACATTAACAGGTCTAATAGTTACTTGAGTGGAATAGAAAAGCATTTCCCCTCTCTGATCCTTGCCTGGCAACATTTTTTGCTGCTGCTTTCATGAGCAGTGACTGTCACTCTCCAAGGAGCACAGGGCAGCCGTGCACATCCCTCCCTTTGGATGCTCAGCCACCTCTGCTGGCAGCTGGGGCTCAGTGCCACATTCTGTGCTGCCAGCTTTGGATCTGCTCCCTGGTACTTATTACCTTGGTGAAACCCAGGAGTATGAGGCAAAAAAAGAGAAAGAGGGGGTCAAGTGCAGAACACAAAAGACTCAGATTGTTTTGGTTGCTCTGGCAGAGAAATACCCTGATAGTTCTATTAAAAGCCCAAACTGAAATCCCACATGCTTGGAGTCATCTGTATAACTCAAATGTGTAAAAAATGTCCAGCTCGTCTTTTATCTCTTCTTTTATTTCTCTTCTTCACTACCCCCACCCCCCTCATTCTCCTTTGTTATTTTTATGGCATCATACAGTCGTGGTGTTCAAGGCTGAGGAGGAGAAGGGGAACACTTTCAGCCACCAAATCCCAGCAGCCCAAGGCAGAATAGTTGTATCAGGGGATTGGATTTTGGGGGAGGCTTAGCTTCTTGCTGTTAAACTAATTAATTACTATGCCTTCTAAAGCCTGAGAAAGAGGGAAAGACACTTCAAATCTGCTGGTTGTTTTTTTTTTTCTTTCTTCCTTGATGCTTCATAACTAAAGGATATAAAGTCTTCACAACTTAGAAGGGTGGAAAGTAGGCCTGCTCCTCATCTAGGTGACTGCCCCTTGCTTGTAGCTTTCTGGCATTTGGGGTGGTGATTAATTGATTGTTTCATTGCAAAATCAAACCACTTGAATAGACAGGAGTAGGGAAAACTGCTTAGATGAGCTAAATAACCATGAGCAATCCCATCTGCTGAGACAACAGTGTTCATCTCCTGGGAATACAGCCCTGGCTTTTCACTCCTTGCTTCCTGGGCCGGTATTAGGATGTGTGGTGATGGGGTGATGGTCTCCTTTGTGCTTTTTTGTATGGCCTGGCTTTGCTAGACTTGCTTTTGGGGGGTCACCAGGTTTATGAGTCCTGGCAGTTTCCAGCAGATAGAGGTTCATTGTCCTTTTAACCCAATTCCCTTTTGCTCTCTCCATTGTTTATTCTCCCTGGTCCTTTGGCAGTGCTCCCTGCCTTGCTCCTGCTGCCTGTTCCATCATCTGAGCTGCTGTGGGGTGCCAGCAGCAGCCCCCACAGTGCTGTGGATGGTGGGGCTGCTCTCCCTGTGTGTTGGCTCTGTCATTTCCCTGGGATCCTACACCCTGGGAAGCCAGCACAGGGTGCCTTCCCACAGGCTGCTTGGCAGCTCCCCAGGATTTTGGTGTCTCCAGATTACAGCTCATGGAGGAATCTCTTGAGAGCTCTTAATGCCCTCCCTTTCCCTGCTCCAGACTGACTTCTCACCCCTCTGTGTTCAGAGAGGGATACACAGATGGATTTGATCAGTAGCTGAGCTGTCTGAGTTGATCAGTAGGGATTGTAATCCCTTGCTTTGATTCAGTGATGCTTTGGGGATATTTTTCCCCATGGATTTGTCACTGTGCCTTATCCAGTGATGTGAGAGTGAGTGCTGCCAATTATTCCACCAAGGGGAGCAAGATGCTAATGCTTCAGCCTTCAAGGGGTGCCCAGGGATGAAGAGGAGAGCAGCTGAAAGATGGGGAAATGAGGAGTGCTGAGATGATGGGAACAAAAACTCATCTGTCATTTTCTAAAGAAACATTTTTAATATTTTTTAAAATATGATAAAAGGTGGAAGTGAAAGGAAGAAGGAAGTTGCTGGTGCTGAGGCAAAACATAACTTCCCTGGAGAAGTGCTGGTCAAGGGGCAGAGAGCTCCCATGGGCCCAGCTGGGTGTGGGAACCTGAGGGATGTTCCAGCCAAGGGCTGTGCTGGGATGCAGGAGTTGGAACCCCCTGTGTACCTATCCCACCCCAGAGCTGCAGGGGTCTTCAGATAACACCCAGGGAAGGGAAGAAGCAAAGCCTGATTCAGAAACTGCTGAGTGAGGGTCGGGGAAGCCTTGGGATGAGCAGCACTCAGGATTGGCCTTCAGTGCCAAACAGCACTGGGGTGTTCAACACATATTGCACCAGAGGGTTTTGGTTTCTCAGTGTTGTCAGAGTGTTTCCACATGAAACACAGAGTGTGGTTGAACATCACCATGACCCTGAACCATGTCTGTGCTCCATGGGAACTCCCTTCAGGACTGGGGCAAAAAGAGTAAACTGAGACCAGATAAGAGTCTTTTGGAGGAGAATCTTGCTTTTCCCTCCTTAGGAGTCATGAGTGTTTTTCAATGGAAAATTTGCAGGGATGTGCAGCTGCCCTTGTTTATTTTTTAGAATAATGATTCCTTCATTTGCAGCAGTTCCAGCTAAGCAAAGTAATTAAATGCATGCAGAAATCCAAATAAGCTTTTAAGTGTGTGCTCTATATCCCGAAATGATGCCATGGTGGCTGGGCTGCTGCTTGTGGGTTGCTCCTGTGCCAGCAGAGCCTCAGTGCCCTCCAGGGCTGGAGAGTGAACAGAAAGTGGTGCCTCTGCTTGGAAAAGCAAATGTTGACAGCAAAATGCTGTGTTTTGGGAAACTTCATGTTGTGGTTTTGCTCATTTACATTCTGAGATATGAACCAGAGGTGCTTTTCTTCTAGAAATTTCTTTCACTCTCTGGCAGCCTTCTGCAAAGATATTTAAGGCAAGAGGAAAAGCAGCAGTGAGCTTTGTCCCAAGGGAGATCTCACATGCAGGGCTGTAGTGGAAAACATGTGTTCCTGCAGTGTCACGGGGATCTTGGAGCTCTTGTTCTTGCCTAATGAAGGAGGTTTGGAGCTGACCTGCCCCAAGTGCTGGGGGGGAACCAGGCTGGGAGGGCTGCAGGGTGGGCAAAGGCAGCTCCCTGTGCCTTGTGTGGGAGCAGGGAAAGGCAAAAGCCTTCGCCCGTGTCAAAGGGCAGGCAGAGGATTGAGTGAAGCCAAGGCAGTGCAGAACCAGATGTGCTGCAGGAGGATGACCCCTGGAAGAGGTCACCTGAAGATGGGGGAAGCCACCCACAGGAAAACTGTACTCCTGCTTTTCTGCTGTAGGGAAATTCTTGCTTCTACACATGACTGATTGGAAAGTTTTTGCACAGTTAGCTGGTGTCCCAGCAGGAGCAAAGAAAAAGCCAGTGGCAGTAGTAGTGCTGGTGAAAGACAGGCTCAAAGGAACAGCTGGGATCAGAGGCATTCAGCTGTGGCTCAGGCAACTCTTGCATTATTTTGTTTTTCTTTTGAGTCCTTTTTAGAGACACATTTGAGAGATTTTTCAGAAACTTGTAAATTCTCCAAAGAAAAATATTTACAGGGACTTTCTTTCCAACAATGAACGATCCTTTACTGTTTTGTAAGATTTTTATGAGCCCTTTGCAAAAGCTCAGCACTTTTCCTAGGAGAAGTCGGTGCAGGAGCAGAGGGTAGCAGTGTCTGGTGAGCCATGCACTGTGCCACATGAAGGCATCTCCTGCTAAGGGAGAACATTCTAAGGATTTGTTTTCACCTTCTGGGAAGGAAGGTAACAGGAAGGGTTGGTGTGCTGGATGATGCTACTCATGATGCTGAAAAGTTCTTTACAGAATTGCCATGGGCTGACCAAAGCACATCTGTCCTGCTACACTTACTCTTGACTTTTCTCAAGCTTTTCAGAGGGCTTGGCTGCCTCTTGGTTTTGACCTGTCTGTTCCTTCTCTGTTCAGCATTTCCAAGGGGACATCTCACTTTGGAAGTCACATGTTTCTTTCACATGCAGCTTGTGCATTAAGCCCTATTAACTGGCAAATGCAAAACTCATTCTATTTTAATTGCTGCTTCTGGGAGAAGAATCAAGATCTCCTGTTTGGAAAATAATTGTGCAGAAGCTGGAGGCTGTCTCAGGACATTTGTTAAATTTTGCAGAGGCAGGAGGATAAATTCCTGGATTTCCACCAGTGTTGCTGTGTAGTCTTCTAGCTTTCTATCTTCGTTTTGAAGTTTGCAATTTGGATAAACAACCTTTCTCAGGAACCTTTAGGTGGAAATCCCAGATAATCCCCAAGTATTGCAATACTATCTTTGTACATGTAGCACTTGGAAAGTTACCAACTTCCACAAGGGAAGAGCCAGAGGATTGCTCTGAAGGAAGATCAAGAATCATGATGACCATGACAGCAGTCATGAATTTATAATTAAGGCTAGTTTTTGAACAGTGGTCTGATGATGCATCCATTTGTTTTAAACAGTAGACATCCTAATCCTGTGCTCAGCACAAGTGTTCCCCTGCCAATGTGTTTGGGCACTGCACAGCCATGTTGTGATGTGGCTTCCAGCTTGGAGCTGGCATCTCAAAGTTCAGGATGAGTGACTGGACCAAGCCTGGCTACACCTGGTCCTACTCAAACCCAGGCAACAGAACCTCACCCTTCTTATCATCCAGATAGAAGTTGTCAGGCAGAAGTATTGACAGGTTTGTCCCTGAGGATGGTAGATCCATCGCGGCCTACTGGGAGGTGTCCCTGCCCATGGCAGGGGGTTTGGTCCCCACATGATCATTAAGGTCCTTTCCAACCCAAACCATTGTGTCATTCTGTGATTCCTGCCCTCAAAGCTGATTTTGCAATCACGGCTCATGTGAATGGCAGTGACACACCCCACCACTGCCCCGTGGATGTGTGCTGGCACCAGTGAGGGATTAAAGCACCAAAAGTGGCTGGTTCCTTTCTGTAGCTCGTAACTAAAGAGCAGGAAAAAGTGGAATAAACAAAGCCAAGCTGCAGGGTAGTCACGCAAGGCAAGGGGAACTGAGGAGCATCAGCAGAAAGTGCTCCAGGACAGCACCATCTGTGAACACTTGAGGCTCAGGAAATGCTGCTCTTTAAGGAGTTTGTGGTGCTGTTGTGTAGGAGCGGAAACAGGCTGGGGGTGAGGCTGTGCCATTCTGCCTTTTATTTGCTCAGCACATTTTGCCTCTTTTTACGTAAAACCAGCAAATGAGGAACTTCAAGTCACTTCTTCCACAAAAGTTTTTTACTGCAGAATTATTTTATGGACTTTCTTCTTCTGGGCTGCCTGTATGTTACATTCCTGCTGGTGTTAACTGAAATAAACTTGGTAAACTGTAATAAAATGACCTATGCTCCAAAGTTTTCTGAAGCTACGGAAGCTTTTAGTTAAGGACCCAAAAGATGGGACACAGAGCAAGATCAGCACTGAACTATGAGCCACTGTAGGATGGTTTGGACCATTTCCTGTGCTGTAGAGCTCCTGGTGCAGATCTGGGAGATGCCCTCTAGCAGGAGTGCAGGCAGGGCAGGAGTGATGCTCATTCAGGCCTGACTGCCTGGGCTTGGGCAACCCTGCTTGCCATGAGGCTCCAGCTGGCCCTCACTGTGTGACTGGTGTCACTGGGGCACAGTGGACAGGCTCTGGGGTGCCCCAGAGGGCTCTGGGGTGCCCTGGTGTAGGTGTAGCATCAGGGTAACAGCCAGAGCAGAGGGGAAAGCAACTCACTGCACGTGTCCTCTCCACCTGCCACTCCTCTGAGCCATCTCTCCCTTCCTCAGCACCTTTGCACTAAAAAGGGCAGCTGCTCTTTCAGGCTAGTGTTTCCTGAGGCAACACCACTGCCTGTTTATTGGATTTCCTGACTCCTGAGAGCAAGCTGGCTCACTGGGAAGCCACATTCTCCCTTCCTCTGCCCTGCACAGAGCGGTGCAGGACCCGGGTTTGAAAGTGTGTCCATGCAGGATGACATGCATCAATTGCACAAAAATCTTTCTGAGTCCAAGGAGATATTGAGAAGTTTGGAGGCTTTACTTGATTAGGGATCAGATCAGATCATATTGGAGGATATTTTAAAAAGATGATAAGAATTTTGCCCTGGGAAGCTCTGAAGTGAGGTGGTGGCTGCCCGAGGGGCAGTAACCTGCCTTTGGTTCTGCAGAGGTGAATGCTTCACAAAGCTGTGGACAGGCCTGCCTGGGAAATCAAAAGGTTTGTCTTCATCTGGGCTCCTCCTTCTGCCCTTCACTCTGACCTGCTGATCTTTAGCTCATATTAATGAGAACTGGGGGAAGCTGGGGTTGGTGTACCCAGGGAGAGAGACACGCTGGGATGTAAGGAGCTGCCAGGCAGGGAGGGTTGCTTTGCTTGGAGAAGTTTCTGCACTGCAACAGCCTGGGGATGCCTGAGGGCACTGGGGGCCAGGGAAGCACAGTGAGCAATGCTCAGAGTAGGTGGTCCCAGGCCTGCTGACCAAATGTTCCTCCTGAGCTACTATATTTGGACACCACAGGCAAGTGATTTCACTTTCCTGTTTGAAAACAGACCCCCTGAAGTTGGGCTGCTGGCTGCTAACACTCTGCTTGCAGCACACACAGCTCACCCAGCAGCAGCCCCTCTCCTCCCAGGGGTCACCTCCATCCTGCCTGGGAGTGAGGGATTGCACAGCCCCATCACTCACTGCTTAATTGTAACCAGATTTCCCTAGAAATGTCTGCTGAAATATTTATAAATATTATAGCCAGCAGCTGCTGATGCCAAACAGGAAATTTTAAACTGAACAAACTTTTCCACGTTTCTAAGTGGGGAAAGTAAACTGTAGCTAAGATCAGTATTTAAAAAAAAAAAAAAAAAAAAAAGTCTAAATAGCAAAAGGCTTCCAGTGTTCCATATCCTGAGGGAAGTTCATGATTTCTTGAAGTCTTGGTTCCTTCAGTCAGGCCATTTTCTATCTACATATAAGCAGTGTGCCTGCACAGTGATATAGGAGGTGGCTTTAAAGAAGAAAATTAGGTTATATTGCAACACAGACACGGTTAATCTAATTTCAAGGGAAAAAAAATAAGAATACACAACTTAAAAAAAACCAGAACAATGGGCCAGGGATCAGGCAGTGACCACCTGAGGGAATGGAGCCCTGTTTTATGTTGCACTTCATGTTTTGGGTCTACTCCTCTTTCCCCCCTACCCCCTTTCCCTCAAAGCTCTTCTCTAGGATCTTCTTATTCCTGCTCATTCAGTGCTTGGTATTGTAACAATATTTATGAGCACTAAAACATGGAAAAAATGTAACACTAAATCTTTGTGGAATTAGCTGTTTTAAACAACTTCTGCCATTTGTGAATTCGTTAAACACAACTTCAGGCAAAAAGCATTATTGGGTGTTTAAAAAAGGATTCATGTCATTTCCTAGTCAATAATATTGAAATAGAGATGGAATAAAGCAAAGGTCCTCAGTGTGCATATAAAATCTGAAATTGTTTTCTTTGAGCATCTTCAAAATGAGGTGCAGATCAAAAACTTTGAGTCTTTTGAAGAATAAATTATCAAAATAACTCTGTTGCTGCCACCCCCACTATTACCTCCAGATACAGATATTTTTAATCTCTTTTTTTCAATTACCTTCTGTTCACTATAGTACCTTAGTAGAAAGAGAAGAGCTCTCTGATGCTGAGAATTTGTTTCTTTGGTTTTAACTTCTGGCTGTTGGTAGCAAATCCTTATCCACTTTCTCTTTGTGAGTTAATTTTCTTTGAAGCAGGTCAGTGGTGCATGGTGAGCTGTAGAGCACATAGACTGAATTGCATTGCACCCTCTGGGTGGGTTTTGATGAGCAGAATCCATCTTAAGAGGCAAGAATATTGTTCAAGGAAATGAAATTTTGAGAGTTCCTGTAAATTTTAGAGACTAATAGTAATAAGATCTCAGGAAGCCTTTATTGCAGTTTAAAGTGTGGGGTTCAGCAGCAAATTTATTCATAGCTTTTCTACTTTAATGGATCTGTTTTAATTTTGTGTGGGAAATAAAACACTCAGGTGGGCAGCCCTGTGAGTAGTGGAGTTTTTTATGAAACTGTGGTAAAGAAGGGTCTCAGCCTGGTGTGGGGTGAAGGGGGAGCTTTGCTGGCTGAGCAGTCAGACACTAAAGGTGCTCAGAGGTCCCTGCCAGCTCCCTTGGGAATGTGGTGTACTACACTGCCAGCTCACTATCCAGAAATTCATGACATGGGAAAACTGCAGGAGTTTCAGCTCTAAAATCCCACTTTCCTTTCAGCTTTTAGGTTTGGTCTTTCTCACTTGGTACCCAAGCACCCTGTGAGAATGCACATGGGGCCAAAGGAAGGGTTTAGTCTCCATCCTTCCAGACAGGTGGCACTGGCAGAAATCTGTTCTTTCCCTGTGCATGACAGAAAACAGCCCATTGCCATTACTTTTTCATGCTGTCATTCCAGATACCATGTGGAAAACAAAGGAGAATTTTTCATCAGCTGGAAAAACGGGGACCTTTGTATCTTATCCCCATAAATGTTCTCAGTCACAAGGGTTTTTAACAGGATACCTTGCTAGTTTTCTCACCACAGAGTCAATCCTCAAACTCCCTTGAATGCTGCATCTCTCTCAGTGTGCAGGTTTGCCAGGCTATAGTCTATCATGCCTGAATGACTTTTCTCTCAGGAATTGTTCAGAAGAGTGTTTGTCCTGTTGTGGAATGTATCCATCTTAGACCCTAAATCACCTGCAGCAGGGTGACTTCTGCTCACAAATCCTGGCTGAGCACACACACAATGTCCAGATTCCTCAGCAGCTCCCTGTATCTGCAGCACCTTCCTGACATCCTTTAAAGTATCAGTGGGTTTTCCTTTCCCTCCTTGGCCAGAGGGACCAGGCTCCCCAGGGCAGGACAGGCATGACAGAGCATGAGTCATGAGCTCTCCATGTTTTGGCATTTGGAACAAGTTCCTGAGCCTAATTCAAACCAGACTGTGCAAAAGAAATGTGGCTTTGAGCCTCTGCAGATGTGTAGGCAGTCAGGAGGGGCATCTCTTAGCAAAGGGAAATGTTTTGTCTCACTCCTAGTTAATATTTAAGGTGTTAATATTAGTTAATATTAACTAGGAGTTAAGCAGGAGTTAACTAACTGGGAGTTAAGCATTAGGAGCCCCCAAAGAAACCAGGAGCCCCAAGTGTCACCAAGTGAAGCCTGAAGAAGCAGTTAAGGCATTTCCCTGCCCTCAGGTAAGGTGTAAGTCCCTGAGTTCTTTAATGCACTCCTACAGATCTAATAGTGTCAGTGTGAGGTACTCAGCTGGCTGCTCTTCACGTGTACCTTCCCTCCAGGTATGGCTTTCCATAATCCTTCACAAGGGCTTCACCCAAGGGTTGGTCAAAGCCTTGATGTGGATCTTGCATACGAAAACAAGGAAGCACAGACCTGAGGCTGGCTCTGTGCTGTTGTGCATCAGCACTGTTGGAACAGCCTCAGCTCTTCCCTGTCTGCAGTCCTGTGACTCCTGTTTAGATTCTCCATGGTCCATGTGTTCCTGGGACCACAGGCATTCAGCAGCATCCCAAACACACAGATGCAAGACAAAGCAACCGAGCTGTGGTTGGATGCCATGGCTGTGACAAGGAGCACTGTTTACAATTTCAGTTTGAAAAGGCCAGCGACTAAGTCCATTTTCTGCATAACTGATGAGAAAACTCTGGCTACCTACCACTAAGTTCTAAATAAGAACCTGGCTTAGAAAGAACTTATCTCTTCCCAGAACAGGCTGCTCTATGGATCTGGACTGTAGTTACTTCTCAATCTGTGCCCAATAGCTTGGATGGGCATTACCTGAATCCTGCCCATTTTTTGTAATTCTATTTTAATATAAATAAGTACAAAGGTTATATTCTGACATTCTACTCCCAGACTCCATGGGATTCATAGGGAATGGCAGGAACAGAGCAATACCAGGAGTCTCTCTTGTGGGGTTTTGTGGAGAACACCACATGGCAGCAGAATGCCAGGTCCTGGAAGGCAAAGCTGACTCACTGCAGACCAAGGCAAACATTGACTCATGAGCATGTTGGTCTGCACCAGCCACAACCAAACACAGCATCACAGATAGCTCAGGGCAAGAGATCACCACAACAGCTGGAACAGCAAGACAGGAAAAAGGAGCAAGTTACAGATCTAACTGCAGCTGCCCAATGCAAATTGGGTCATTTAGGGTAAACTGGGAAGTCCCTAAAGAGCAAAAGGAAAACAGCTGGCCAAAGAACAGCATGCCAGGTCACTGCTGAGGTGGCATCATTCCTCCTTGCCTCAGGCACTGGAGCTGCAGCACTTGAGGATCTGGTCTGGAACTTTTATTACATTTAAGAGCAAATTAGATCTGGTTTAGGAATTTTCCAGTGAAATTCTTCTTTTCTGGGAATTGTTGATTCACTGAATGTAAAACTTTAATGAGAGCTTTCTTGTTCTAACCTGGGTGGGACTTTTGGTAAGATAGAGACAATCACAGCATAGCTCACACATGGACTGGAGAAACTGAGCTTGCCATTTTGGGCTGGATTTAGGCAAGAGGAAACTTTCCCATCTCTCAGGTGCAGCTTGGTGCTTTCCCCACCTGAGAGGGCCAGGAGATCATACCAGGCTCTGGAAGGACTCAGACTATTAGTTCACTGCAGTGAACTAATGCTGGGCAGTTCTTGAGCTGTCTGCCTCCTCATAAAATCGAGGTGGTTTCTGGACTTTGGAGGAGAGGATGGATCCTAAGCGGACACTCAGTGCTCTATGGGCCCATCATGAGGCATCCCTTGAGCACACAGAACTTGCTGGGGATTTAGGAGGAAGTCCACATCTGTTCTTGTTTCCACAATGTAGAGAAATAACTTGTCAGGTTTAAGCAGGTTTTGACTCTTCCTGGCTGCAATAGTGGAATAGCTTGATTAAATCCTCCCATGCATTAAAATATACCTTGCCTGTTTACAGCCTGCTTCTGGTTCTTCATCACAAAAGTAATGAGTAACTTCAAAATTTCCATTAGACCCTTAAAACTGGATCTTTTAGAAGGACTGAGACTCTGCTGTATTGGAAGCTGTGTGTGAACCTACCCACATGCAACAACACACAGCTCAGGCTGTAGCATGATGTTAGACTCAGAGACAAGAGCACAGTGACAGCAGCCTGGGCACCCACCTCTGGAAAATTCTGGCCTTCTTCACCCCGTGGATTGGAGCACATATATCTTGTTGGGTTGACTTACTCCTCACAGTCCCACCCTTTGGTGACTTGTATGTGTCACACATTGATCCAAAAACAAAGACTTGTATTAGTACTCTAAAAGAGCTTCACTCATGAGGGATCTATCCACAGATGTACCCTTCAGTTATCTCCTTCAGCCCACACCTTTCTGGAAACCTTCTGTTTCCCTTCCCTTGCTATTTTCAACCATGTCCAGAATTTGAATGTGCGATGGTGCAGCACCAGCTCACAGCCCTTCCTGTGATGGCCCCGGACACCTGCCTGCCCTGTGAGGGTGTGAGACAGCTCCTGGTTTGGCTCCTCCCTACTCCCATGGTGCTGGGAGGATCGGAGAAGAGTTTGGGTTGGAAGGGACCTTTGAAGATCACCCAGTGAAAGCCCCATGCAGCTGTAGATCAGCCCTAAAAGTGCTTTGGCTACTGCTGCCAGGTCAGCAAATCACAGAATGGTTTGGGTTGGAAGAGATCTTAAAGATCACCTGGTTGCAACTCCCCATGGCAATCTTCCACTATAGCAGGCTGCTCACAGCCCTGTCCAACCTGTCCTTGAATGCCTCCAGGGATGGGCATCCACAGCTTCCCTGGGCAATCTGCTTCTCCACTCAAATAAACTTTAAGTAAATAGACACATAATATATATACTTCAGTGTATAATGCAGTACTGTAATACCACTGCTCCCTACAGCAGCTCCATCCATATAGAAAGTGCAGGTTCACATTTGTGTGGCCCTTCAAAGCGTGGCACAAGATCTATTTGGGAATCGTTACCCACCCTTCTGTAACCATGTGCTGATGGGATGCAGACATCTATAAATGCTTGTTCTCCAGTGGCTGCAATTGCTGCTAGCTCAATCTGGCAAAGACTCTGAAATTTATTCTGTGTTTCATCTGTCGGGTTTTAATGAGGATTTTTTTCTCCATCACTGCATTTTGCACAGACAGATGCCTTGCATTTTATGAGCCTTATGTAGAAAACCTACCACTAGTGTAAAGTTGTAGTCTACTGATGTTTACTATAAACTCCATCCACATTCTTCTGGTTCTAGTAATTTGTTTCTGGAGAATAGATATCCATTTCTCTGGCAGTCAGATATGTCCTGTGTCACACCATTACTGTAGGAGCAGAATTGCTGTCACTTGCAGCAAGCCTGTGCTTTTATTTGTTCAAGGGTGACTATAATTGGAACCTCCTGCAGCCACTGAAGCCAGGAGCCTTTTGGCTTTAACACAGTTTGCTGAAAAGGCTAATGCAATTACTTAAGCGAACTAATCTGTAAAGGATGTTTTTCTGTTGTCTCTGCCTTAATTGTTTCCAGCTTATGGCATGAACATGTTACTGGCCCTGGAAGGCCAAGGGAGAAAGGAAAGAAGAAATATCAGAAGCAAATGGAAGATTTGGATGAATATAGGAGCTACTTGGAGTCTTTCCTGCTACTCATGAATTCATTAAATCATGGGAACAAAGGTAAAGCTATTTAAGTCATACTTAGTAGAATAGGCCTTGGTCTGCCACAGGGCAGTTGAGAACTGCTCTGTGGCTGCAAAACTTTCTTAAAACAAGTCAGTCTGGTCTCCAGGTGTCTCTTGCTGCTTAGGAGCAGGTCCTCAGCCTCCCTTCTGTAGCTGCTGCAAAGAACTGGCTCTAGTAAAGGTCTGGGATTCCTGTCCCTCAAGAGAGCCCACAAACAAGGCTTGCCCAGGTGGCTCCTCTGGGATTCTGTGGATTCCCTGAAGCTGATCTGCATCTCTGGGTGTTTTTCAGGAGAAAAAACTTATGGAGAAGATTTGCCCATTTTCAGCACTTGTACTGCTTGAGTAAGAAGGGTCCATAAGCGAAGCCTGGAGCATCTGAACTCCCTGTTTTTGAAGGGGATGTTGGAAACAGTGTCTGACTCTCCTGTGTCTCTGAAGATTTCAACCATGTCAGCACTCAGATCTGAAGGCAGCTGTGCTGAAGGAACATTCCCAGATCAGAATGACTCATTAGCAGAGGCTGGGCTGAGGCCATAAGATTTTGAGTCAAGATCCTCTTGTCTTGTCTCCAACAGCCAGGCTGTTCCAGCAGCCTCTGGAAGGGCTGGATGACCTTTGCTCATTAACTACCACACGAACATCTCTTCCCAGCAGTAGCCTTCCACATGCTGAATTACTCACTTAACATCTAAATTTTAAGGGAAAATGTCTTTTTAATACTGAAAGCTATTCCCTTCTTGCACTCATGTCCAAACTGTAGCCTTTTGGATAAGCTTCTGGCTGGTTTCTCCAAAACAACCATCTCTTGCAAAGGGTAAGCAGCGAATGGAAAGAGAATGTTCTTTTGAAGCACTTGGAAAAAGAGGTCAGGAAGGTGCTGCACACAAAAGTGAAAATTGTAATGACAGGTAAAGAAACTAGAGTTTCCCACTGGAAATACCTCCTGCTTTTCACTGGCTGTTCTTTCCAGTATTGAGGTTTCTCCTATAGCAGCAGGGCAGGGGAGGTAGCTGTTGCAGAATGTTACTTTTCAGGGCATTGTGCACATTTTTGTGTTGTTTTCCTGGCATGGTGTCTCACACTACGTTTTCCTCTTTTCTGTTCCATTTTGAAAATGAAAACAACTTGGTGTGTCAATGCTCACAGCCCAATGCCATGAAAAATGGCAGTTTTGCTAAAGAAAATATAAGCAAGTTATGTGCCTATTTACATAGGGTTCCTTTAAGCATGTCAAGTATTTCAGTTGTGGAAAGAGCATAGAAGTTTTAATACATTCAGACTACACATAGACAACCTAGGGACTTCAAAAATAATTTCCTTAAATTTATTGCTCTTTCAAGCTTTCATTCTGTGTACAGTATTTTGTGTCCAGGGTTTTCCTTTGCAGACAACTCACCATCCACAAAGTTTTTTTAGATATGCTTCTGTACTGTGGTCCACTTTAACCAGTTATTAACCAATGCTTCATAGTAAGTAGAAGTGTCTTTGCTTTGCCCTGTAGAATCAAGACTGATTTCACTAAGCCTCAACCTAAGAGCTGTCAGTTCCCTCCCTTCAGATATGGCTAATTTTTAATTAAAGAAATAAATTGATGGCACACTACTTGAATAGTAATTCATGGTCAAAACCAAAACCAGGATAGTGCCATTAGGTACCAAACCCTCTAGGATTCCTGGCTATTTCTCTACCATGTGCCATTCTTTTTCCTTGGTTGTAGTCAACATACTAAATTCTAAGCTTGACCCTAAGGTCTTGAAGAAAGCATTCAACTCCGATTTTATTCACAAAATATTTTGTTTCTATTGCAACCAAAAAGCTCGGGTCTTTGGCTAGGCCCTGTGGTTTTCAAAGACTGGCTCTCTGTGTGGTTGTGTTATTCCACTATGCAATCTGGAATGCTGATGCAGATGGAGAGCCAGGCATGGGCCATGCACCCACCATCTGGCTCCTGATTTAACATTTCTAACAATCACTGGTGGTGATGTTAAGGCACACTGGAGCCTTAGTCCCTCTGGGACTGAACTGTTCTGGAGTCAGCACTGACAGTCTCATCAAGAAATCCTACAAAAATCAACAACAAATTTCAAGTTTCAATTTCTTTATCATCTGTTAAACATCAGCACAAATATGCATCTGTTGCCATGTAATTAAGATTATTTCCATTTATTCAACAGTGTCAGGACTTGGTGGACTTTCTGTTACTCCATTGAAAAGTGGAACAACCTGGGTGTGGGCTAGTAAATGGAAAAAGTATTCTCTTAAATCCTTTAAATCCTTCCTCTGCCACCAGTTCAGCTGTACCATGTACACAAACTGTGGGGGAGAAATCGAGCTCCAGTGTGGACAGATGTAGGTCTCTGGGCATCACCCTCTCTGTCTCTTCTTGTGGAAAACAGCCCAAAGGTATGAGGCTCCTCAAGTTCTGGGGGGTTTCTTTTGGGCTTCTGTTTCTCCTCTGGACCCTTTCACATTTTAACAGTGGGCTTTTAGCTTTAAAGGCTTGAACTTGTCTGTCCTGCTGTTAGTGATCACAGATTGAAAGCGCCTCTGTTCTTGTGTGATGGTAAAAGACTTGTTTCTGTGTTCTCCTCTGTGTACTCGGTTTCTCCTATAATCTCTTGGGTGTTTTGCCCTGCAGATCCTCCAAACCACAGTGCCTTTCAGGGTTAAAGAAAGGACTCCTGACATTTGCTATTCCTCTGCTATAATCTTCCATGCAGACTGAGGAACATTGGCACGACCTGGCCTTGCTG
This sequence comes from Parus major, assembly GCF_001522545.3. Classification (NCBI taxonomy): domain Eukaryota; kingdom Metazoa; phylum Chordata; class Aves; order Passeriformes; family Paridae; genus Parus; species Parus major. The sequence continues at coordinate 8,678,752 of NC_031782.1, read as the reverse complement.
TCCCTAAACTTTCAAACGAGGCTTAGCAAACGATAGCAGGAGAAAGTGAGGAGAGACAGACAAAAGAGGCTTCCTTAAAAACAAAAATAAAATTAATGGGATGCTGAGAGGATGTAAAGATAAATGTCTAATCTCCCAGTACTCTTGGAATTCCTGGGGCTGCACAAAGTGAATAGATAATTAAAGATGAATTTAGACAATGGCCTCTAGGATGGATTTCTTTCTGTAAGGTCTTCTGGCTTCTTCCTCAGTTCAACAAACCTCCTGTTTCATGCAGCAATAGTCTCTCCAGCTAAATAGTCTCTCCATGCCAAAACCTTCTCTAAGAACTGAAAGAGATGCAAAATAAGGTTATTTCTGCATACCTGAGCTGGTCCAAATTCTTATGAAACTAAAAGTATTTTACAATGTTCCAGTATTTTGTTTTTATGTATTTCTATAGTTCTGTTCTCTGCCTTGTGGGAGGAATTAGAACTGTTAAAACACCAAGGGACTGGGATCCTCCAGTCTTCCCCTCTAGTAAAATGATCCCACATTTTATATGACATTTGAATTGTCCAACCTTTTCCTATGATGTGAAAAACATGTTGACAATAATGAAATCTGCTTAGTATCTGCAGAAATTATTGCTTTAGTTTGGTGCCACTGTAAATTCTGGCATGCTCTTACAAGGAAGATGTCTGGAGTTTCATTTATAGAAGAAAATTAACAATAAGCCTTTAAGACTGATAAGAAAAGCTCTGCTTGCTTTTGAGCCAAGCAATTAAAAAAGCAGAATTGTAAATGAAAGGAAATCTCTTTAGCTATCTAGATTCTAATTTTGTTACTATAAATTAATTTAATTTAATTTAATGGAACTTCTCAAAGCTGAAAATTACATAAAAGGTGGAAAAATGAACTGTCATTCAACTGTTCTTTTAGAGGTAATATTATATTAATATTTATATCTTAATATGTTTTCCTTCCTCAGAGAAAACCTGAGCTCTCGTCTTTCAAGGTGAGGACAATTTAACTTCTAACACCAAGAAATGAGGTGTGGAACAAAAGCACTGAGGTGTGTAGGGAAGCTATCCAGGAAGGTGACAAGAAGCAGCCATTACACACCCAGTTTCCATAGCTTGAAAAAAGTCACTTTGACCATCTCTGACATTCACATTGAGGCTCTGGCTGTAGCCTATGAAAAATGTGGGAGTTCAACACCTTCTAGGATTACCCTTGGCCAGTCATGCCTGTAAGTGGAATGGCAGAGTCACCATCCTAGAAGTGTTCAAGAAACAAATGGACGTGGCACTTTGGGACATGGTTTAGTGGGCAGAGGGGAATTAGGTCAAAGATTGGACTTGATGATCTTGGAGGTCTTTTCCAACCTTAACAATTCTAGGATTCTAAGCCAAGTAATGTGGGAATGCAATGCAGTCAGTGAAGTTTGAGCAGGTCCAAATGGACAGGGAATGTGTCCAGGCATGGCAGGCAGCCAAGCACATCTCTCCTGGCTCCTGCAGGAAAAACACCCACTAAGGAGATGGAGCTTTTTCATTTCTTCTGTTTTCTGAATGTGATGCTGTCACACTGTCTAGAGGCATCACTGGCCATTCCCTGACAACATCCCATTCTGCATTGGATCTGTGAGTCTTTGAGCTCATGGGTCCTTATGGAGGGAGGGATGTGGCTGGTAAAAGCCTTGGCTTTGATGTGATGTGCTTGAGGTACATATAAGCAGTACCCAGGCTGGCAAATGGATGATTGTATTTTCAGGGTACAGATTGCTTGCCCAGAAGAATCTCTCAAAGGTGGGGTTGGCTGTTTCTCTCCAGAAAGCTCAGTTTCTGGCAGAAAATGTTGTTTATAGAGGGCTGGTTTGAGAATATGAAGTTGCTGCCTGTCCTCAGGCTTGTCCTGTATTTATCTGCCTTTATTTTAATTGGAAAATTCTTGGCTCTGGAAATGTTTCCTTTGAGTAATTACAGCTTTCGTTTCTTCCTTTGCCTCAAACACATGGTCTGAGGGAGGTCTCATCACTTCTCAAGGGCTTCTCTCTCTACATTACTTCTCCCAGCCAGTGTCTTCAGACCCTATCAAAATACATCAGGTGCTTCTAAATTCCTTCAAATTGCCTTGAGTGGTAGTTTGGGGAAGCAGACAAAGATTTACTTCCTATGTTTGATTGTTTTTTTGAGTGTTCTTGAAGAGCTGCCTTGGTCTCATGTTGCTTAAACCCTCTTAACAGATAAGGCTGCTAATTTCTTTCAAACATTTTGAAGCTCTTCAGCCAGAGAATTTATTGGTTCATTTCTGGTGTCTGGATCTGCAAAGCTGGGGGTGTAGCTCCTTCCCTGCTCCCTTGCTGCTCATCAGATTTCAGGTGCCAGCTGAGTGCTGTGTTCTGAATGGTTGAAAGCCATTTCCCAGCATGATTTCCAGACATCTGTTTCCAGACTCCATGCCCTTATGTTGTTGGTTAGACAAAGTTATCAGTGAGGGAGGATGCAATAGCTAGCTGACAGCTGCTGCAGCTGGTACAAGCACAGCACTGCTGGAGATGCCAGGGAGCCCCACTCCTCCTGAGTGTTCTCCCTGTGACCTGAATCTGGGTGAGCACTTCTTTTGGTGCAGTCTAACAAAACGCCTTTAGAAGCCAGTGTGGTCTTCTGAAACCCTCTTTCTTCTTCATGGCAATGTGCTATCTCAAAATGGAGGGAGCACATTTTCATTGTAGAAGGTGATGCTCATAAGGACATGATGACATCAGGGTGAGCCCTGTTGCTCTTTACAACCCCCTGAAAGGAAATTGTAGCCAGGTGGGAGCTGTCCCTTCTCCCAGGTAACAAGTGACAGGATGAGAGGAAATGGTGTCAAGTTGTGCTAGGGGAGGATTAGATTGGATATTAGGATAAAAATTCTTCACTTAAAAGTGTTGTAAAGCATTGGAACAGCCTGTCCAGGGCAGTAGTGGAATCACCATCCCTGCAGGGATTTAAAAGACGTGGCACTTGGGGATGTGGTTTAGTGGTGAACTTGGCAGTGTTGGGTTGGGCTTGATTAATTTAAATGTATTTTCCAACTAAAATAATTCTACAATTCTATGAAGGAAGAAATAAATTCATGTTCTAGCAGAAAGTTGGGTGGTGATGCTTCATGTTCTGCAGCCTACAGTCACCACCCTGTGTGTGATGCCAAGTGTCTGGTCATTAAAGTGTTGAGGGGACAGAAGGACAGAGCTCTTTACATAAACAGCAACAACAAAACAAAAGACCCAGTGGAGAAAGGAGCAAAATTTGGCTGTACATATAGATGACTCACACAGAAATATCATCCATTTATAGGTTGCCTCCTGGATAGTGACTGGCCCTGGAGCAAATTCACCTTGGAGTCAGTGGAAACACTTAGAAGTAATTCAGTGGGAGTTCAACTAGGCCATAGGGAATATTCTCCCCTTTGTAGCTCTTTGGTTTTTGTTGAATTGTTTCTTTCAAGCCTGTGGCATGCTAATGGGCAGCACTCAGTGTGATGAGGCAGACACATAGCTGCTTCAGCTACTGATGAAACATCACTTAGTGCTGAAATCACATCTGGGGCACTGAGGAAACGGGGTTTGAAGCAGATGTTGGTGTGGTGCTGCCTGGAGACTGCTGCAGGGAGATGTGGCTCAACCACCCATCAAAACAGCATCTGCACACGTGTGCCCTTGAGTGAAAGCTGTGGGGCTGGAGAGGGACCTGGAGGTGCCATGGAGGAAAGGTAAAAGGCTGGAACAGGCAACAAGTGACAGATCCCAGAATAGAATAATAAAATCATAATAAATCATAGAATAGTTTGGCTTGGAAGAGACCTTGTAAAAGTCATCTTGTCCAACATGCCTGTGATGACCCAGGACACCTTTTAGACCAGACAGCTCAGAGCCTCATCCAATCTCACCTTGAATGTTTCCAGGGATGGGGCATCCACCACCTGTCTGGAAAACCTATGCCAGTGTTTTATGACCCTCATTGTAAAAATCTTCCTTACATCTAACCTAAATTGACCTTTTTTAGGACAAGGAGTAATGGTTTCAAACTATCAAAGGGCCAGGAAAGGATGGGGTGTTTTGAGGACACCAGGCACTGCTGGTGAGGAGACACCCTTTGCCCAAAAAAAGGAAAACTAAGACTAAACAGCACCTGAGCTTTTTACTGGAACATTCAGAAGCTGGCAGGGGGCTGCTGTGTTCACAGAGCAGCAGCCCCCTCAGAGACCCCCCCCTACAGGCAGCAAACCAAGGGAGAGCTTGGGGGCTTTCCTCCTCTGCCAGGCAGCAGAGTGTGACTGGAGCATCTCACTGCTGAAGTTTGTGGGATGACTCCCCCTGACACCACACTATGAGACTTGGGGAGGAGAGAGCTGGGAGCAGCCCCCCACTGAAAAAATAACATTTCTCCATGGCCAATACACTGCAGCCCTGCCCAACTGCACAGGGATGGCTCCCTTCCAAGTTCAACAGTTAAAAGGAAATTATCATATCAGGAAAGGAAACCCCTTTAGCATCAATACAAGAATTAATCTGTGCATAATTCAGGGCCCTGGTGTTTCTTGCTTGCAGTCATTATTCCTCACTCATGGAAAGGTTGCTCGTTTTGGACCTTATCATTCAGGCAAGAAATCACAAGATGTTTGCAAAGGCTGGGGGCAATTTTGAGATTGGAGTTTTGCCATCTCACTATTAAACAGTACAAAGTTTATTATTAAACAGGTGGAGTCGTGCATATGGATGACTAGCACTTTTTTGAGGTACCATTTAGAACTACCATCCCTATCATCATGGAAAATTGTTCCACAGCAAAATTAGCTTTATATTTAAAAATATAGATCTGATTTGTGGTGCATTCAGAGCATGTTTGAACTGTGGTGCCATCAGAGCAAAAAACTCCCAACATCTGGTGGATGTTTTAACAGCAGAAATAAAATTCAAAACTGCCAGCCATCTCTTTGGTGATGATGTGAGGCAGAAGGGGCTTTTTAAACAAAATTCTGTAAAATTTGGTGATGTGTCTGGGAGGTGAAGCCTGGATGGAGGCACCAGGTGGTGCTGGGAATGTGGATCTGGATGGAAACCTGTGCTTTGAGCACTTCCAGAGAAAGGTTTTAAAGTGGTGTATATAGCACCATGCATGCTGTGACAGAGCATCCATCCCACAGCCCTTCCAAGGAAGCCATCTGGAAACAGGGCCTGATCACAGACTTCCACTCATAAATGTTTGTGTGTGTTTACTCTCCCCTTCAAATACTGTCAGTAATTAAACCCCATCCCAGCCTTCCTGCTCAGAGGCTGCCTTTGGTACCCCAGGCTCTGGGGAAAGGGGAGGCCGTGGCTGCTGTGGGAGCTGCTGGATCACACCTCCCCTGTTCCATGACCTGCTGGCTGCTGTTTGTGAGGCTGCTTGGGGTTTGCTGCAGGTGTGTGCTGGCACAAACTGCAGCTCCATATCCTCTCCTTGTTCTTGCGGCTCTCCTGGGGATTTGGGGAGGCAATCTAACCTCTAATCCAATTGTTGTGGGAGCTTAATTATACTCAGATTCATGCTAAAGAGAAAAAAAATCTCCCACCAGAGCAGCTGGGATTCAGGACTGCTTCCATGGGAGGTTCCTGCTGCCCCTGGGCACCCTGCCAGCTGAGGGTTCTGCTGGGAGAGGGACGAGGAAGTTGTGCAGCCTTAAACAGACACTGATAATGTCCCCTTGGTCCATTCAGCCTCCAGTCTGCCCATGGAGGGGTTAATTGTATCTGGCTTCCTGGTTTTGGGCATTGATGGGTGTTCCATCTCTCCTCCAAGGTGTGGATGGGAAGATCTCACAAAAAAAGTGTTTTTTTAATGGGAGATGAGGAATCCATTTACTTAAACCCTTGTATGCAAATGTGCTGATTCAGTCCACTCTGCTTGGGAAATATAAAGATCAGAATTAAATCCCTACACAAACGTTATGGTGAAGGATGAAAAATATTCTCTCTTTCCTTGGATTTAAACTGCAAATACAAGGCTCTGGTCTAAATGAGTCAGAAAAGGAATGTGATTCTCAGTGAATGGTTATTGGATCCTGGTCTGTCTCATGGGCATGTGCATTCTCTTGTTCACCAAGGTTTGATTTAGAATGGGTGTGGAAGGGTAGAAGTTGCTGACATGATGAAGTCCCGGTGCTCTTGCGGTGGGTACAGGGTGGCTCCTCAGCAGCTCTGCCAACCTGCGAGGCCAAAAGCCCCTTGTCACTCCTGCTCCTCCTTCCTCACAAGTGGCAGCTGATGCTGGGACAGGGAGCACATGTCTTCTCTTTGAAAATGAGAACAGGGCTTTGCTCCCCTGGGGCTTGGTGCTTGTATCCCGAGATACTTATCCCAGCTTGGGCTGGAAGTGAGAGCTCGGGCTCTGCTCCTCGCCATCAGTGCAGGGATTTGACTTCAGCCAGGTCCCGTTTTGGGGGAGCTGTGATGGCCTCGTGCTGAGGGGGCTCAGCCAAGGTGGGGCTGCCCTCTCCTCCCGTGCTGCGGGAGATGAGCTGCTGCCTGCATCACCCTACCCAGGGAGTCCTGGCCCCTCCTGTGGGCGAGCTGAAGGCAGGTGTTGGCCCAGGGAGAAGCAGGACAGCACAGCCGGCCTGTGGCCAGCCGGAGCGGGCCCGCGGGACGGCCTCAGCCGGCACTCCCAGCTCTGAGCAAGAGGTCCCTCTGCTGGGGAGCTCCGCTCCACCGCCGGCCCCGAGCAGCACCGACACCTCGGCCCCGGGCAGGGCTGGGGACAGCCCCTCTGCCCATCTGACCCCACGGCAGGCGAGGGACACCTCTGCTCCGGGAGGGATTCCTGACACCCCTTCCTTGCCGGGGCCTCCAGCCGATGCTGGCCTTGGCAGGGCGGCACATCGCGGCTCTGCTTTCACAGAGGCGCCGGCCATCTGCCCAAGAGCCCTGGCAGCCCTGCGGAATCCCCGGCAGGTTCCGGGAAGCTCGCAGGCTCCGTCCCCGGGCGGTGGGGCTGGCAGCATCCCCCCCTTGCTGCACAGGGCACGGGGAGCGGCCTGTGAAGCTTCCATTGCGGCTTCCCTCGTGCAAAAACGAGCCGGGAGGAAAACCGGGACACCTGGCTTGTTTGCCAGGAAGAAAGGAATAAATCCGCCACGGAGAGGCTCGCTTGTCCTGGAAGAAGCAGCTGTTGGTAGCACAGAAACAATCCCGTGACAGAGGTCAGCAGGGAAGTTTATCCCTGTTTGCCGTGGGAGGGAGAAATCACCTCTCCCCGCCTTTGCACACGCCGTCGGTCGAGCCTCGAGCCTTGTGGGTTGCTTTGTTTATGATTTCTGTGATGTCCCCACCCTGTGTCCAAGGGCTCGGCAGCCTTGGGCAGGGCAGGAGCGCAGGAGCGGGGTGGGAATGCTGCGGGACAATGCAGGCACGGGCTGAGCAAGTGCTCGCGTCGGGCCAAGGTCACCCATTGTTCCAGGGAGTATAAATAGCCCTGCTGCAAGAACGCAAAACCGAGCCTGGAAATCAAAACTTGATTTCTTCTTCACCTCTGTACTGAGGAAAATGGAACAAATCACCAAGAGAGAAAGGAATGGTCTGTCCACAAGCAGATCTATAAAATCTTGTCAGAAAGTTATGCCCGAATTTCCTGTTTGTACCAGCAATAAGAGTTTTTTTTCCCCCCCTGCAAACTGCAAGAGGTAAATCTGCTCTGAGCAGGGATTTCAAATAATTAGTGTGTTTTCCCCTGTTAAAAATAAATGTGGTACTTGTATGTCACAAATACAAATGGCAATGATACTTCAAAATCAGTTTCAGGAAAAAAACCCTAAGTTTCTATTTGCAAATTTTCAGATACAAGAATTATAGAATGATTTAATTATTTTTTTTTCCCCAATAGTATGGCTAAACCTCAGCAAAATCCTCACTGTATTCATCCATTAGGTGAAGTTATTTGTTTTGTTGCTTTGGAGAAGGACTGGCTCTGCAGGGCAGCTGTCTTCACCAGTGCAGGTTCAAGGACATTAAAAGTGAAACATTCTTGTTCACTGGTTCCTGGTGCCCACTTGCACCTTGTTCAGTGAGGTATGTGGTTTCAATCTCATCCCAAATGGTCTTGTCTAACAGGTTTAATCCCTCTCTAAACCTTTATGGGATAATGTCTGGCTCTGGACTGTCCATGCTGCCCATCATGAGGGGTTGGCTTTGGGACACTAGCAGAGCAGGATATACCTTTTGGTTAGGAGGGTTCTCTGTTCAGAGAACAGACTGGAAACCAGTTTACTTGAAGCAAAAGAAGTTATAAATCTAGTAATCTCCTACCCCAACCCTCAGTTCTTCATTTGGGAATTTCACTTGAAAATGAGCACCACCCTAAAACCCATCAATGCTTTATAAATCATGTATACATTGAAGGAAAAAGGCACAGATGAATTTTCAGTTTGGTAAAGGGCAGACTGTATGTGCAAATCCTAAACTGGCTGAGAAAAAGGCCATTTTAGAGAAGCTGTGTAAAATTAATATCTGTTGTTGTGACAGTGTGAAGTACTTTCATATGTCTCCAAGTCTTTATCCCCTTTCATTGTGCAGTTTTCTTTCTTCTATTAAAGCATTTATTGTTTCTAGAAATTAACTGAAAGGCTGGACTTGCATGTCCACTCTTTTTGAGAACCAGAAGTTGTCACAGTTATTTAACTGTTTGTGCCTATCTAACTGAATTGTGTAGTGATGAGATGAGAAATGAGGTGAGATGGTCTGTGCCATTTAGCATTGATGCTGCTGGGATCACATGTGTGACCAAATAGAAAGCTGTGCAATTCAACTTCAAAACTCTGCTTGCAAGAAAAGTGCTCTGAATTGTGCTCTGGAGTGCTTTGATAGTATTAATGACAGCATTACTGTACCTTATAGCTCCAGTGCATGTGTTAGTTTATATCTTGTCTTCCTCTGTCTTGCGAGCCCAGAACAGATATAATTACAGCACATCTTTCCTTTTTAAGTTTCCTGCTGGGATATTTTCTGCTTGAAATCAATGCCTGCCAGTGTGCCTGTGAAATTTCCTGAGGAAGTAGCTTAAATGGTGCTGTAAAAACCAGGACTGATTTAGTAAACAGGAGCAATCCAACATTGTTTCCAGAAACCCATTGCACAGAGGGAAATGGAGGGCAGAGGGACTGGGGAGTTTGTGCCCATCAGCTGCTGGCTGCACTGCTCCACAAACACCTGCATGGGAAGAAAAATAAGTGGAGAAAAAGGAACATGGATATGGAGCAAAGCAGATGCAGGACATTAGGAAGGATTGTGTTCTTCAGTGCCACACAGGAAGGTCTAATGAAACAAGGGAAACAGCATCGTTGCTTCAAACTGCTCTGTTTGCAGAAGGTGTCTTCATCTCTCATTAGCACAGTCTAGAGTTCCCTTGTGGGAAATAGCAGAATAATTGCCTTTTTATCTCCTCCAACTGTCTCCTGTCTCGTGTTAGGATGCACCCAGCCCAGTAGCAATTGTCTGCAATCCTGATCTTTGCTGCCACACACTTGACACCAGCAGTAAGTGGGAGAGTGAGCTCTGGCCAGCTGAGAGGGCCCCAGCACTGCTCTCCCTAGGGAGCACAAAGTCAAGCAATGAAGATCTGTCTCTTCCTCTCCTGTCATTCTTCCCTTGCTATTATGTTCTCAGGAGTAGAGGATGTCCTTTTGGCAAAATCTGCCCAGGCAGGTGGTACTCCTCTCTGCACACTCACCAACAGCATCTCTGATGGGGCCAGGCTGCATCTGGGAGCACTGCCAGGCTTATGGAGGAGTGGGTAGACATCACCTAAACATCACCTAAACTCTCACACAGGTGCCAGGCTGCTGTCCTGGGGATGCTGGACTACCCTTCACGGGTAACTGTGCTTAACACTTTCATAATATCCCCCTCCTAAGCATTGAGCCTCTGTGCTAGGAGGCGTTTGAATAGCTGGGTGTGAGCATCAGCACCCTGCTGCAAGGCTGCCAAAGGAGCTGGTGTTTGGGGAGAAACATTAGAGTAAAGGGCATTTCTAGAGTTATGGATATGTTTTACATCAACTCACCATCAGATGGAGCAGTTTTGGAAGCAAAGACCAGAACTGTTCCACTCTGCCTGATGCTAAGGATAAGCAGTCATGCTTTCTGAAAGCATCCTGCTTTCAGATCAGTGAATCTTCAATTATTTGAAAGCCTTTAACTGTGGGGTAAAACAGTGGGGTCACAAGCCACTGTCAGTAGTCACTCTCTTGGGAAGTGCAAGAGGCAGCTTTCAGTTTCTTCGTGCAAAAAAAATTGGAATTCAGCCTGGAGAACTGAGTACTGCATGAGTGTGGGGCTGGCAGTGACTGTGCCTCATAGGGAGCTAGGTTTGCAGAAAGGAAAATGGGATCACGAGAACTGCAACAGCTTGGGGCGGGTACAGAAACTGCATAGTGGTGTTTCAGTTCCTCAGGTGAGTGAGCAAGACAGTGAGGGTTTTCTGTGCCTCAAACAAAATCTGTTCTGTCTCACCTGTGACATCACCCTGACTTTGTTCCTGTGGACATTGGTTCACTAGAGCCAATGATTATATTGCTCCAAGAGCAATAATCAGCTGTTTAGGGCAGATATTCAAGCTGTATTCCAGAAAATCTCTTAGTATTTACTTTGACACTGCAGGAGTAGTACATAAATAGGGGCCTCTATATTTAGGCATTGGTCCATCAAGGGAAGTTTGCTGGAATGGGGTATCTGAACATTGTGAAGCTCACAGTGAGGTGGGGATAAATTCTGGCCGAAGCAGCGAAGAGGAATAAAAATCCTGGATCTTGAGAGACTGAAAAAATCCCTTTGCCTCTGGAGACCTCTGGGGAGAAGAGAAAAAGAGTATCTTTGCTTCCAGCTGTGTAACTCCAGTTCTAGCAGGGCACAGGTTGTTGACTGCACACTGTCTCCATTAGCATCTCGAGTGCTTCACAGAAATACACCTGCTGACTCCTCTGAATGAGAGCAGTTAAATGAGGTACATTAAAGCCACGTTTCCTTGCCATGAATTTCCAGGAGCTCAATAACTCAATAACTCAATAACAAGCTCAATAATTGCTGTTTTGGCAAGTTAATCTGTCAGTCCTTGAAGTGATATCTTTAAAGGGTCATTAAAACCTCTTGTTTTTTCTTAAACAAAAGACTGAACCAAAGATTTTTGTGAATAATGACCTGACTTAAAAGACTTGGTAAATGTGCTGTTGCATCCGGTGGTACCTCATCATTCTTATGAAGCTGGAGCAAACATCCTGCTGATGCCTCAGTGTGGGACAGCACCTGAGTGTCTGGAGCTTCCCCAGACATTGACTGCCCTCAGCAGCTCTCCTGCCCAAAGTGTGCCCCATCATCGCAGGCATTCCAGATTTGATATCACTTCTTGGTGACAGACAGTTGTGGGTGTTAGGGGTTAAATCCTACCCAGCTCTGAGCACTCATCAGGAGTGAGGACCTTTTTAAAGTGAGTTGGATTCCTCTCCCTCCTCCTTGCAAAGGCTGCTACAGCTGGGATGCAGACAGGGAAACATGAACCAGCCCAGCCAACACAAGGAGATGACAACCTCCCTCACACTGCCCAGCCCCTCCCCCCTGTAAAACTCCACTCCGTTTTTTTTGGCCAGAAAATGAAAGCCAAGCTGAGGCCTTGATCCAAAACTTGGTCCCAGGCTGTGTGGGAGAGTTTGTATACGAACCTACAAAGGACAGACTGTTTTGTTTGCGAGGTTTTTTTGGTGGGTGGTTGATTCCCCTCCTTCCTCCCAATCAATTCACTTTAGATTTCACAAACAGTATTAAGCCAATAATGTCTATGCCAACAAATTGTGATTCTAATCCTGCTTCCTGATACTTGCAATCCTGTTTGTCTGGGTGAGCAATTTGTGTCAATTGGCTTCTTCCCTGCCTCCCAAATAACTCTCCACTGCTGGGAAGCCCTTTGCCCAGGCAGGCTGGGAACGGCTCTTCTGCTCCAGCTGCCAGTGACAGTGGTGCCCCACTCCTCTGTGGAATTAGCAGTCGCCCTGCAGGGACACCCATCTCTGCCCTGTCTGCTGGGGAGACTGGCTAGGACATACTGACATGGATACTGGGATGAGAATTTGGGTTTAGCATGAGGGAAAATAACGGGAAGGCCACTGCACACGACAACTGGTTAATTTTTGAGCGGCCTGTAGCTATTTTAGTTACAGTCTCTTTTAAGGAGATCAACACTGAGGGCAAATTCCTTCCCAGATAAATCATGCTCATTCCACATGCACAAGAAAGTGGGGAATTTTGTTTTTCAAGTGGCTGCTTTGCATGTTTCTCTGGCTGGCAGCTCATGTGCCAGTGCCAGGGCTGGGTTGTTGCTCCGGGTGCAGAGGGGAGTTTTAGCCTCACGTGATGCTCATAACACTCCCTAAGATAACACCCTGAAAAAGCACAGGATTCTTTTAAAAATCCTTTTAGAGAAGGTGTCACCCTTGTGCTCTGAATAATATTTTGGGCCTTGGAATAAATTAGTTTTTTGTTTAGAAAGGAAAGGGAAGAACAGCTTTAGGGCACAAGCTGCTTTTCCTTTGCCCTGACAGGCTCGTTCACATCCTAAGCCTTGGGCAGCTGCAGCCCCTGCACTCCCTGCACACTGTTTGGATGCCCCAGCCCTTCAGATGCCCCGGGCAGGGTGGGCAGCCAACAGCAATACTGGTGCTGTGGCCTCCTCCCTGCACAGGACCCAGATGTTTCCCAGGTCACTTCTGTCCTGAGCTTTGCTGTTCACCTGACCCCGCTCACAAGGCACAGCAGTGGCTCCACAAGATCCCACAGGAGATCCACTGAGGCTGGGAGTGCTGCTTCAGTGAGGACAGAGGATGCAGATGCCTCCACCTCCTCACTGGGACTCTGAGCATCACTTTTTTTGTGCCTGGTAATGACAGATGAGGAAAGGCTTTAGTCTTTATTGCCTCCTTAGAGATCCAAGATTTCACTACAAAAACCTTGTTGTGGGAGAAGAATGGAGGACCTGAAATGTGGTGACCTGGCCTTTCCTATTCCTCCAGGCAGCTGTAACTGAGTGTAGAGGTTTCTTTCTCTCCCATCTGTAAGCTGTGTGCACAGAAGCCACTGAATTCCCAACTGCACACACAGAGGAAGCTCCATGCCTTCCACCAGGACCATTCATGGAGATAATTCCTCTGGAGATACTCATGAACACAATGAACATAAACACCACCAATATCTGTCTATTTTATCTAGTGAGATTTATCTGTCCTTTTTTCATGGTTGAGAAGTGTTTTAGCTCTAACTCAGTTGTAAACATGGCTTAAATTTTCCACGTCTGTTACTCTGAATGTGGAAAAATGAAGATGTTTTTGCAAACTCCCTTTATTGCTAAAATAATTAAGATGTTTTAGTTGTCAGAAACAATGCTGGTAACTTCTGTGCAGTCTCCACAGCTTTGTACCAATTGCCTTTGGATGCTTCCAAAACTCTTTGCATCTTGTATTTGGTTTATAAAATTATGACAGGCACTGTAAAAGTGACTTCAGTAAATCACTAGGTCAGTTACACTGGCCCAAAGCCAATCTGAGTTTCTAGCCAAAGCAATGGGTTTGGCACATATTAAAATTTAGAGGTTTTCTTACATTTGCATAAACAGCTCTAGATTTGAGGGTTAAACTGAATTTGTCTTTGGAGGAGTCAAAAACATGTGGCTTGGGGGGGTTTCCACCCTCCCCATATGTCTCAGGGACCCTTTTGCTTTGTGTGAGTTTTTCATTTTACATGAACGAGCACCAGCTGAAATGTGCTGCTCCTTGCCATGGATAACAGCATGAAACGCTGCAGAATTGTTCCTACAGTTTTCAGTAGGTGCTGACCTTAAGCCTGGCCTTGTTTCTGTAGCCAGCTCCTTTCTCACCAAAAAGCTGAACATACAGGTAAACTCAAGCAGACCAAGTGAACTTAGGGCTCCTGGGCTGAATTCTGCCTCTTGACTCTGTCATTTGGTTCATTGATGCTTGCTGGAAATGCACTTCCCATGAGCTCTTCTGACTTTCATGAAAGGGCTGTGATTTCCTGACGTGTGTTGTGCACATTAAACTTCGCAAGCAGATCCCGCTTTGGGCAGCATCTGCTTTTCCCAGCCCCAGCCCTGCTGCAGCCCTGGTATTGTTTTACATGAATCTGAAGGCCATGTGTGTTTGTCCCTTGGACAATGTCATTTTTCTGAAGAACCATCATGTGCTTTTTGTTTTTATCCTTTTCCCATGTGCTTGGGATGTACTTAGGGTCATCTCCACTGCAGGCTGAAGATCACATACAGGGCAGTGAATATTTATTTGCTGGATTTACAAGGAAGGTGTTGACTGCAGTTGCAATGAATTATTGCAGTTATTAGCCTATGTCACTGGATTTGATGATAAACTATTTTCTTTGCTAGCTCTTATTGCTGTGAATTTCCTTTTTCCAGAGCAATAGGATATTCCGAGATAAATATAGGACTTCTGTTCACTTAGCAAGTCTGAAACTTTTATTTCCACATGTTCATAGACTGGCCTTTTATTTTCTTTTGGGTTGTGGTTTTTGTTGTTGTTTTTGTTTGGTTTGTTTTTCTTTCTCCTTGAGTTTCAGTCTGAAGGTTTCCCTTTACTCATGTTTCAAATACCCACATGGATTTGAGACCTTGCATGGAGTTGCCAATAATGCTTTTTGCCACAAATATTTGCACAAAAATAAGGATTTGTTAGATATTCTTTTTCACTGTGTATAGATAGGGAGGCACAGACTAAACCTACTGAAAATATTGAAGTGGGCTGGTCATGAGGAGCCTGCTTTTAGGATAATTATCCCACATCCCACCCAGGCACATGATATCTGTCAGTAAGACTGCATGAAAAATATTCCCAGTGACAGGTCACACATGACCAGAGATGTAACTGGTGTCAGCTGAGCTCTCTCAAGAGAAGCCAGAAATGCTGTGGTCTATCAGAAGTACAGAGATACTCAATGAAAATCTTCCTTATCTGAATTTCTAATTGGAAATTGCTGTGATGCCCTTCTCTGAACAAATTGCTGCATGGGCCTGTGGGAGGCAATCCCAGGGTGACACTTTTCAAGATGTGTTTCTGAAAATCTCCTTGGGCCCCATCTGTTGCTATCAGTGCTTTTAAAACCCTGAAAAATCAAATTCTAGAAAACCAGCTCTTACTGTTGTCTGAACTTTTTCATGCTCTTGAAAACCAGAGCCAAATGCTCTGCTGAAGTGCAAGTCTGTTCAGAATTTAGTTCAGAGGGGCTGGAAGAAATTCCTGGTATTGCAAAACAGGCAGTACTGGAGGACAATCACTGCCCCTCCATTGCTGCATGGGCCTGGCTGGAGCCCAGGGATGGCAAACTGGGGACTCAAAGCGTTGGGTTCTTCTCAGCCTGATGGGGAATCCAGTAAGATGTCCTGGAAGATTGCACTAGATAGGATGTTCTCCAAACATGGCAAGGAAAGAACAGCTAAAACAACAGAGAGAATTCAATGCATGCCTTAATTTAAGCATGCCTTAGCAACCCCAGCTATGTATTTTCATGACAACTCCATCCATATTTTGAGAACAATCACTCCCAGCTATTAAACTATCAACCATGTACTCAGTGTAACAAAATAATTCATAAACTGATGGACTAAGTGCCAGGAAAAGATGTGATCGAGCAGTCTCATGATACTCCAGAGAAATACTGTCTTGCTTCAATGTGCATTAGTTTATTTTTTGTTAAAAATAGATGGAGATGAACATAAAC
This sequence comes from Parus major, assembly GCF_001522545.3. Classification (NCBI taxonomy): domain Eukaryota; kingdom Metazoa; phylum Chordata; class Aves; order Passeriformes; family Paridae; genus Parus; species Parus major. The sequence goes on along the minus strand of NC_031782.1, from coordinate 8,662,966 downwards.
TGAACACAGTAAATGTCTGAGATAACTTACAATGAAGTGCTGAGGGGTTTGAAATTGTAGCACCAAAGGAAAAACATCATAAGATCTTACACTTTGACACTAAGATACAACTTGTGGGCTCAGCATTATTCTAGGCTTTATTCTCTGTATTTCAGTGACCTTGGCAAAAAATGAGATCTGACCCTAGGAGTTCTCCATGCCACTAATTCCTCAGGAGCATTCTGCAGAGGTTTGATACTCTCAGGTGCAGTACTCTCACAATGTTTCTTCCTTACAGGAATGGAATGCCTGGGGCTCTTTATGGAAAAACCTACAAGTGGGAGGATGGTTTGTCACTGGCCTCTGTGCCCAGAAAGCTTGGGACCACCCACTGAGGGCACACAGGTCTCTGTGATCCTGTGTCTTGGGCATTTTCATGGTTAACAAAGATGAATATGGCTTGATTTCTGAGGGATTTCCTATATATTTCCTTGGTAGTCTTTGCCCCAACTCAATCTCCTAAATTTTTCCAGGACATTAACTTCTCCTTGCTGGTAATTCCCTGGGACTTTGGCTATGCAGAATGAGCTCTCTGTGTGCTCTGCACCTCCAAAATAAGAGGTCTGGTGCAAGTGGGGGCACACTGGGGCACCCCAATGTCCCATCAGCCACGAGCGCCTGCGCCACGGTGGCCGGCCCAGCCCCACCTCTGCGGCTGAGCATTCCTGCCTGTAATCCAGGGCGAGACTAACCACCAGATGTCTGACCTCCTCACCCTCCTGGCAACACTAAATGTCCTTTCCTGTAAAGTTCTGCAGGGTTTTATTTTCCTTTCTTTTCCCAGTCTCCAACTGCTGGTTATTATCATTATTAAGCATAAATGGTCTCTTTCACACTCGGCAAGGCGAGTGCTCCTATGAATGAAGCCTAACTAGCGTGAAAGGGTTTGCATGGTGATACTGCACAGGATTCAGAGAGCGCCTTGTAACTAAATTAATAAGAGAAAGGAACATTATGAACACATCCCCTTTCATAACTGAGGGGATTTTCCCATAGGCTTGGATCGAGAATGTACCCCATACTTTTGCAAATGAAAAAAAAGACCAAAGTGAAGCCATTTCCTTAGGACAAGGAAGCTATCTGAAGCGCAGCTAGGAAGAAGGTTTCAAAAACTGAGTAGTGGGAAAGTATTAAGATAATACTCCAGCTCCCAGCCCAAATGAGCAGCTGTTTTTCAGCAGTGAGTGCAATAGCCTAAAAAGAAATCTGGCACATCTACAGAACCTGACAAGGAAAAAAAAGTATCTCTTTGCCATGGCATTAATGGAACAGACGAGTCTTTTCCTTGGACTGTACTTTTAATTTATTATCCATCACTAATGCAAATGTTGCTTTTATTTGCATGAAGGGCTGAAAATAGCTGGGTGCAGGTTACAGTTACGGGCATGTAGGTATCAAACCTCCCCTACCAGCATCCTGTTACAATTAATGGCCTGTGTTCGTACCACCTCATGCTGCAATGCCCTCAAATATCACAAACTAAGCAGAGCCAAGCAGGATCATTATAAGGAAAGAAGAGCTCTGGGGAATCGTCCTGTTTTGGCAGTATGGGTCACTCTGAGCTGGTGTTGTCCTGATTCCCAGCACAGCCCTCTGACAGGCTGTTGCACAGAAAAACCAGAAAATACAGAATCTGAGACCGAAATTCAGCAGTCTTACATATTATATAATGAGATTTTTGTCTGTTCCCTGAATTATGATTTGATGCACATCTGCTGCATCAGGGATGGTAAGTCTGACCTTGGTAAGGCCAGACTGATTCATTTCTACACCAAAATCCTGTGGAGTTCATCACAGAACCATTCCTTCCCCCTGAACAGAGGGGTGGGCTGTGACTCCTGCAGGTGAAGAGGAAGGAGCACACATTTTTACAAGAAATGCATCCTATGGAAATATCAAATACAACATTCCGTGATCAGAGGTAGGTTCAAACCAACCTCACAGATCTTTAAGACCCACAAAACTCAGATCCAGAGAGTCCCCAGCCTGCAGAGTGCAGGGATCGCCCCGGGGCTGCCAAAAGTTCCAGTTTCTGGGTGTGCTTCATCCACCTTTTCAAAACCATTTTGTAGAGGTATCAGGACATGTCTAAGTCTTGGAAAAAAAAAAAAATTAAAAAAGCGCGAAATTCCCCTCCTTTCCCTTTCCTTTGTTAGAGAAGAATGAGGCTGGATGGACTGTTGTTTACAGTCCCTTACAGTGGGTTCTTTTACTGCCAATGCCACAAACGATGTCATTTGTTTAGCGGGAGACTGACTATTAGAAATGCCAAATGTAATTAGGATCTTTCCTTTCAGCTGGGTTTCACAAACACTGATAGTGAGAAATGGCTCCTACCTTTTGAACTTTCAGACTAGCGGTGGGATCCTTGCCCTGAGAGGGCTCTTGGCAAAGGTTTCAACCTCGGGTGAGAAAAGATTTCACATGGTATTTGCAATTCTCCTCTGAATTTGGAAAGTTCATAAGCTTTCATCTGGGATAATAACTCCTCTCCTGGGTGAAAAAAACCCCTCATTAATCCCTGGAGATTGTAGAGCTGAGGCTGTGCCTGCTTCAGGTCCTCCAAGTCTGGGAGAAATGGGGCTGAGCCTGGCCAGATGCTGCCAGCTGGTTTGGAGCCAGTGCACTGGGATCCTACTCCACCCATGACACTTAGAGAGAAACAAAGGGTGTAAAGGGTGTGTTAGGGACAGGAAGAGGCGTGATGCTTGTGACTGTACTTCAGCTATTCTCTACTGTCAGAAGCCCCCTGAGGGAGGTGGGAGGAGGCCAGGGGAGGAAGGCCAGGAGCAGATGGCATTAATTTAGCACAGTCCAAGGCTGCTGCACAATATGCAGAAGCTTGGTCCTTGTTTAGAACCAGCCTAAAAACCTGCAGCCCTGTCCTTGCAGGCTGCCCTTTCACCCATCATGACAGGACAGGAAACTGGGCATCCGAGCCAGTCCTGAAATTCACCCAGGGAAGCTGCAGCTGACATCAGTCATGATGCTGTGAGTGTGCAGTGAAGCTCCAGGGGCCCATCCTGCGCTTGCTGACGTCAATGGAAACCTTTCAATGGACTTCAATACACTGAGGATCAAGCCCCTGGTTTGTAACTGTGGGCATACATGGTTCTTCTCCTTGCTTCTTCTGACCAGAGATGGTAAAAGTGTGTATGAGACCTCTCTTCAATGGCTCTGGCTGTCCAAGTACCTTTCTTCACCCGATGAGAGGAGTGTGTGACCAGAGGAACACGATGCAGACACTCCTACACTTGCAGCATCTTCTTCATTGTGATTTAGTTTCGGCACACTCAGCATGAAGAATGACACTCGCTACGGCAGCTGGCACTGCTGAGCTCTGTGGTGTCCAGCCCTGCCCTCTCCTCTCCCCTTCTTCAGCAAGAGTCTGCTTCTGATCCTGATCTTCATTTAACTGTAAATGTACAACCAAAGAAACCTGAAAGGTCCAGTTCTTTATCAGGTCCTGTATGTTCTGGGAAGATAAAAGCAGGAGCCCAGCCTGTGACTGGGCAGATTTGTATTGATGTGAAGAAGTTCAACACAAAAAGTTTTTGCTGCGTGTGATCCTTCAGTGTTAGCTCCATGCTCTCCTCAGACTGTTTCCTTCATCCTCCAGAGTCTTCCCATCACCTCTTTCAGGGATTTTGTGCAGGTTATTTGAGGATAGGGATACTTGAGTGAAAATATGGTGATGAAGCACCTGTGTTTTGACTGTGCACTATCTTTTGCTGCTGGTTTTAATGTTCTGTACATTCCCATGTGATTACCTTTTCTGCATTCCCCTCTCTTTTATTGAGCTTGCAAATGCAAATCAGTTCTGGGTTTTTATTAATTTTCTTCCAACCGATGTCTGTGAGGCAGAAGGAGCCTGAAGTCTGGTCTGTGTCCTTTCAGCACACACTGCATGCAGCCAGCAATTTTATCCTGCTGCTCACAGTTACATCCATTAAAAATGGATCAGAAAAGAAAAGCTGATTTTATTTTGAAAAAATGTAAAAAATGTTTATCTCAAAATTCTCAGAAAACTGAAAAAAAAAGAAAAGAGATGTGTTATCAAAATTGTGGAACTGAAAAAATCCCCAAGTTACTCTTACCTTCATGCTGCTAAATTTACTGAATAGCTTTTGCAAACCCCAGCTGCTATATGGACTTCTTAAAAGAGCAGCCTAGTTACATGGTGAAGAACTTCCCCAAAATTTCTCCTTATTTTATGTAAATTTGCCATTATATTTTAGGGACCACGTTATTACTTCCTTCATGTTTTGAGGCTAAAGATGCCTTTCAACTCTTCCCATTACAGTAAATCAATGGCAATGCAGCTTGAGGAGAGATCCAAAATGTTTTACTGCTTTTCTTAAGCTTTCTGGTACTATTTTGGTGCCAATTTAGTTAACCTTTAGTTAAACCATTTAGTTTGCACATCAGTGCCACTGAATCCACACAGCCATCTGTTTTAATCAGTTTGGAATCTTTTCCTACTGCATCAACAGGATAATACGGTGTTACCATTCTTAGGTTATATTCCCAGCCAGGGGTTAAAAAGAATTTTCCCAGTTCAGTTCATAAGGGGAATATTGTTAATGAACTTTGTCTTTAGGACTTGTAAATCAGCACAGAACTACAGAGATTTAAGAAGAGGGTTCTCAGTCTCCTGCTTCTGTGCAGGATGCCCAAGTCCAGTTCACTGCTATCTTTGCCAAAGAGTAATGGACTGTTTTAAAAACTACTGTGTTGTTTCCCCCCTTCCCCCTAGTTTTTTCCTTTAGGAGCAGAAAATGAGATGGGAAGCTTGTCATTGCATGCAAGCACCTTGGGGTCCACTATCCCAGCCAGACTGCCGTGCATCAGCCGGGAAGCAGAGCTCTGGTTTCAGTGTGGGGGTTGATACGAGACCACTGATTTCTGGAGGTCTCTCACAATGTCCCTGTGGGCAAAGCACAGCCAGCACAGTCTGCAGTCTCTGCATGCCATGACCCTGCTTTTCATGGCTGCTGGCCACCAGCATCCTGGGCCTGTGGATGCTGAGGGAAATGAAGGAACTTCCACAGGATGCTCAAACCTGGCCAGGTCTGGATTTGCTAAGCACTTCCATCCCTGGACAAGCTCCAGGCTCTTGATGCTCCTGATACTAACACCAGGGGTAGCACCAAAGTGAGCAGTCTCAGCAGGGCAGCTCTGTCCCTCCCCTGGATGTCACAGGAACTGATGGGGCTGTGTGTGCAGTGAACTCCTTTCCTTTGCCAGAGGTTAGCTCGAGATGCCGCAGTGGGGCCATGCTTTGTTCCAGGCAGAAAGCTGGTGTAGGACCCACTTCCTGGACACAGGGAGGAAGGAAACCCTAAGGAAGGAAGATGAAGAGCATTCTGAGTCATGACCTAAGTCTCAACCTGCCTCTGGGCAGCATGTGTCATGCTCACCAGGAGTGGGGTTTAGAGCAAAGTGACAACAGATGTTCCAGACTCAAGTATTGGGAAGATATTGCTCCTACATTTTCAACTTAGCATTCCATAATTTATATCTAGACTGTTTTTAAAGATGAACATCTGGAGGAACATATCATGTGGCTTAATTATAAGCCACATTATGATATAATGATGTGGCTTAATTAAGCAATGTTAACAGCAAGCACAGGTTGGTGCATAAGGCAAGATAATGAAGGCTGTAGTGGTGATTATGTGTTGTCCTGGTTTGATGCACCATCAGAGTTGGTGGCTTTGGCCAACACCTGAAAAATCCCAAAAGCAAACACAAAATGAAGCTAGGTAAGCCAGAAGGAAGCTATCAGATGGAGAAGACTTTGCTAACTTTTTGTGACTTGACTTCAATTTGTGCATATATACAAAAACATTCCATTGTTGATGTACTTGTTTTAAAGAGGTGAGGAAGAGTCAGAAATACACAGTAACTTCAGGCTTGAACTGCACTGTGAAAAGCTTTGAGGGGAGGAAAATGCCCTTTCCTCTTCTCTCTGACAATCCATTCTTGACCATGTCACAGTCCTTTCCAGGCAGGGCCACCCTCTAAGGCTAAATGACCTTTACACATTTGATATCATACAGATTTGGGTATTTCACTCATCAGAGATGTCCATTAATAAAAGGCTTGGTGCAGTTATTTAGCTGGATGTGGTAATGAGATGAATTCTTGCAACAGAGTAAAAATGTCAAAGCTGACATTTTCTTGTGTTGGAAACAGAATTTCATGACAAAAATGTGAAGATTTTCAGTGAAAGGGTACCCATTAGGGTTTTGACACTGGTTTGCCCATTGCTCTCTCCATCTAAATTCTGACACATTCAGCCTTCAACGAAATTATAAAAGAGATAAAATTGTCACAGTTTGAGAAGAAATCAATACACAGGTGAAAACAATGAAAATTTTGAAAACAAGGGTAGCAAAACCTTGAACAAAGGTAAAAATTCTTTGCTAACATTTGGCTCTCCAGCTTCAGGTCCCTGCCAGAAGTTTGATAAATTAACACAGAGATGTTCTTGTTTATTGCTTCTCTCCAATCTTTCATGGTCATTTGAAAGTTAAAACAGATCCTCCTCCTCTGGACAGTCTAGTACAGTGAAAGCAGTAACAAAACATGGCTAGGAATGTTTAAATAAAAATATGTAGAATAAAGGAAGGAACTATTCATGATGCATCACTCCTCTGACAGGCTGTGAAGTTATTTCACCCTTCAACACAAGTGCTAAAACATAATGGAATCCCTACTGAGTGTTTTCATGCTTACCAGAACATAAAAAGAAAAGCATAACAAAATGCCCAGTGTGCCCCTAACTACTAGCTTGGATGAGTAAGGAGGCCAAGGGAAAACAGTGGCACTGTGGGAAATATTTGTGGCAAGGGAAGGAAACAATAACTGAAAGTGATAAAAATGGATGATTCCCGTGGAACCACGCACCAGCCAGGCAGCTCTTTGTGCCCTCTGCAAGGAGGACAATCTGTAAGCACAACATCAATGTAGATTATGGGGTTTTTCTCTCTACTACCATAAAGAATTTTAAAAGCCAGATTCAGATTTAGAAAAGGCCTCCAGTCAGGAAAAGAGTAACCATTTTTTGGTCACAAAAAAAGCCATTCAGCTTATGAGGAAGACTGTGTGTGAGATACTTGCAATGCACACAATTCTTTTTGGCTTTTAACTTAGCTGAGAACATGAAATGGGCACAGATGCAGCATTGCAGTTGTGCAAAAGTGAGGTACTAAATGGTACATTAACATAGAGCTGAATTCTGCTGTTGTTAATCAGGCCCTATTCACAAAGAAACAGTGAAGCTTTTGCCTGCATAAGAATACATATAACTCGGCCTTTAATATACAATAATTCATTTAAATTTACTGAATCTGCTGAACTTTATGAACTCAGAGTGGTTGCTCAGGTACACATTAATGGTGAACCAGCTGTAAACGATGATTTGCTCCAAAGAAGTTATTAACTCTTACTGCTTTCCTTTCCTCTTATTCTCAGCAGATTGTGAGTTCTTCTGAAGCCTTGTGTGTCATTTGATGTTTAAATGCAAAGAACCTATGAAGAATTGTCCTGAATTATTATCATTTACAACAAGGAAGTGAAGTTTAATGGAGGTTCCAAAGCCCTTCTGTACTCAGAAGAAGATGGTTTAACTTTGTTCTCCCCTTGCATTGATGTAGCATCAAAACCATCCAACGGGAAGTGATGGTTATAGTGTTGTAAAACTGGTGGAAATAACAGGATTACTTTTGACTAACCACAGGGTTTTCCATGTCAGGAATTTGAACAGCCTGAAATCATTCTGTCCTCAGACTTTTTTGCCTTTTAAAAGAAAGGACTAAACAATATCTTCAGGGCTTATATGCAGTTTATGCAAAGCCTGGTGAAAGTAGGTGGAAAGGACAAAAGGCAGGCAATGGGGAGCAGTCAGCCAGAGGGACTTCTTCAAACCAAACCCAGTATTTCTTCAGCTTAGAAAAAGGTGTTTATCAGTCAGATGAAGGGCAGGACATGGGGAAGCCATCCTACTTAGCATTATTATTCTCCTGTATGTGAAAATAATCACAGTAATGTTCAGAATATAGAAAATGGAAGTGTGCTACATGTGTTCAAGGTATTTTTTCATACTGAGCCTTTGTTAATATTATTCATAGAAGTAATTGTATGAAAACCAGAAATTCCAATTTTGCCGGGCTTGCTTTTGGTCTGGTTCCATAAATATTAACAGTGTTAGAAAATACTGAAAGTCATTTATTTCACATTAATTGAAGTAACTATGACAACATAATTTATTTCCTTTAACATTGAATGGCGGCAAAATTGGCATTTTTTTTTCAATTTGCATCAAAAATAGCCTTGCCAGTTCTATAAGCTGATTTATGCTCAAATTTTTCAATTATTCTTTTACTTCTTTTTAAAATGGTTACTTCTCTGGTGAACGGATCAAGTGTTAATGACATTTAAAAGGGCTTTTTTTGAGCCACGTAAGACTTTAAAAATCCATAATAATTTTTCATTTTATTTCTTTAGTGGGGAAAAGCTATTAATTAGGAGTGCCATGGTAAAGAAAACTGCTTTTTGGCTCTGCCTACCAACTGTTTTTTTCTGCTTATAAACAATTGGTCCCACTTAATGACTAGACCATACTGTATTTACTAGCTACTGTCAAGCATTCCCAGACCTCATAGTTTTATGTCTGTGAAACACTTGCATATTATGATCTCACCTCATGATACAGAATCTCTCTATTCAAGTTTATACATGACGTGGAAAGTCTCTGAGATGCACTCTGAGGTGTAAAATTAGTGTAATTCTACTGGAATGAAAGAGAAAGTTTATATCAAGTGGAGCTATGGCCCACAAGGTCTCAAAGACATTTACCTTTGTCTAGAAAACAAGCAAACAAATGTTTTTCATTTCAATGGAAAGCAACACTTATGTCTTTCCTTGCTCAAGTACAGAAGGAGATCAAAGATGGCACAAAGCCTCCTTGCTAGGCAGTGTTTCACTTCCAGACAATTAATATGATAGTATCAGGGAAATGAAAATCTATTCCTTGCCTAGGTGTTTCCCCTCATGGACTGGAAAACTACTTGGTTTATAATTTTCTGTCTTTAGGCAAAAAGGTAACTCTTATTTGCATGTTTGTCAGTTTCTGCTTGAGAGTACAAAATTTACTTAAAAACAAGCTCAGCCAGCTAAATGAAATGCCAATGGTCTTATTATCCTGAGAGAGCAAAGCACTTAAGTCCATTATTAAAATGAAGTTAACTGAATTTAAACGTGTGCTTAAAGTAAAGCACAGCCATAAATACTTCATTGAATAAATGGGAGATTAATCTTATGCTTAAATGTAAGCACTAATCAGTATTTTTCTAAAACTAAACTTTATAGCCTTCTATCAGTAGTTCCAACTATCCCACTAATAATATCTGGCATTAAAACCAGAATTTTTCCAAGAAATCCATTCAACAGCATGAAAATCAAGATATCGCTCATATAATAAATTAGAAGAGTAGGTTTGAAACAAGAACACAAATATTAAAATCTGGGTGTGATGAGTTATGTGTAAGAAAGGCAGGAAAAGAGCTTATTTCAAGTTGAATTGTGTGGCTTTCTCAGAAACAGCTCTTTGGCAATCTAGAACGGAAAAACCTTCTTGCTCTACAAAACCCCAAAATATTTCAGTATTTAGGGGTAGTGGGAACTTCAGAGCAACTGTAACTGCTCTGTGTTTATACACCAAAGATCCTCTGCATCAGAGCAGTCTTTGGAATAAAAAAGTAGGGGTTGAATTAAAAGCTTGAGCCCTGAAATTGCCACTGATATATCTGACTGATTTTGGACACATAGCATTTTGTAGCTGAACATAATTTTCTTCATATTTCTAATAGCAATGCAAACACTTTCCTCTTAGAAAGTGCAATAATCAAATATTCCTCAAGTATGCTGCCATCCTTTTGAGCTGGAACAAAGAAGCTTTGTCCTACATCTCTTCCACTGGTCTATATAAATTTGTTAAAGTACCTCATGAAATACATTGTATTTTACTGCTAGTTTAGAGGAGGAGAATGGACAAAAGAAGTTCAGCTGCAATCCCATTTCATTATCGTCAATATTGTCAATATTGTCAAAAACTCAAGTTTTGAAAATTGCTTTTCCATTAGATGTTCCTCACTGGTGCTACTGTTTCAAAAGGATTTTTTTTTCCCATCAAACAAAGCTTTTCAAATGCCAAATTATTGTTCTGTCTGCTACCATTTTCTCTTCACAGAAAATTCAAAAAAGCCTTTTTTTTCCCCCTTGTTTGGCATGAAAGGAAGTTTCCCATTATTACACGGCCCTGTTATCACTGGAAGAGACCAGATGCCTGTTTCAAAACATAACTTTCAATGTTAAATGAAAAATGTGGATGAAGAGATGCAACAGGGCTCACTCGCTCAGTATCTGCACTGGGCTGTGAGCTCTCATAGTCATGCTCTACCATACTGAAGCTTCACTAATTTGAGGTTTCTATTTAAATTACCTTTAATGTAGAACTCTTAATAATAGTTTCTTAATGTAGATTAGAATAATTGATGAATTTTTGAGTTTTAAACTCAAAACTCAGAGTGTAAACTCATTACTGACTTCTCGGAATCTTTGCTTCTGAGCCTATTGAGAAAGCCAGAGTGGTACATAAATGAAAACAATTTCACAGTTTTTGAATAGAAGACTTTTATTCCTATTAACAGATGTCTTTATATGTGTTATTTATGTAGATGTGAAATATTTGTAGAATAGTGGAAAGGTAGAACTGGGGTATCACACAATTTAGAAAAATGCAGAGCAGAATTTGTGATATTTTAGGCAATAAAATATGAGTGCAGTGAGAGATGAGCTTCAGAATGAAAAGCAGTTCTCCTGACATGACGTGAAGAACATGAGTATGACCCTTGCAGGAGGGATCAGAGGCCTGTCTAGCTCAGTGTCCTGTCCAACAGCCACACCAGGGATGCCCAGAGGAAGAATGCAAGTACTGGGATAACAGTGATGACATGGAATCCTCACCCACCAGATTGAAACCAAGGCAATTCCAGAGCCAGACACCAGTGTCTGGTATTTAATGACTTTTAACGGGCTTTTCGCTCATGAATTTTTTCCATCACCAGTTTTGATTTTTGAATTCATGTAAACTTTTAGTATCCACAATGTTTGGTGGCAGAAATTTGAACTTGTTATTGTACTTTGAGTGAAGAACTACCTTCTTCTTCTCAAAAGCCTGCAGCTAAGCTTTCTTCCACCAGGACTTGAAGACAAAGGCTTTTCTTTCACCTTTTCAATTTGGGCTTTGTGCAGATGTCTTTAATATCCCTTTTCAGCTGTTTCTTTTCCAGATGGAAGAGATTATTTAGGCATGCTGTGCATGGGACTCATCAGATCTTCAGGTCACTCCTTTTGGCCTTGGCTGTACCTCTACCAGTTCTAGCATTCCTTCCTTGAGATGGAGAACTGTCCCTCTGCCTGGAACCTGTGATGCAGGTGCACCAGCAATTCCCAGCATGGAATCAATCTTTGCTTTGTTTGCTATTGATTTTGTAGCAACTCCTGATGTTCAGTGCACTCCTGGTGATCAAAAATTCATCCAATACCTGCACTGAACTATTAAAAACATAGCTAGTGAGTGATACTATGTTAGATCATGTAATTTTGGATGTTACTTCATCCCCATGTACTCAAGCTTGCAGTGTGAGGGAGAATTTCTCCCAAACTGTGGTCTGAGAGGGTTGAGGTGGTCATTCCTACACAGCTCTAGTCATCCTCATGAAGAGCAAGGCCTAATGACTAGCCATAATCATAATAATTTCATTATTTTCATAATAAATGTCTTGATTCTGTAGGCATCTAATTGCATAAATTTGATTTTCTGTTTTAAGTGGTTCTTCTAGGGGGTGCAGCTGTTAAACTGCTCCTGTTAACTGGACTTTGGAACCTCTGTGAACTCTGCTGTCAACAAGACTAACCAGTTTTTATTGTGTTTAGTTCAGTGGATACACAGAGAACGATATTTTGCAGACCTGTAGTCTGCAAAATTTACAAACGTTACTCTCCATTTCTGCCATCTTGGTTATACACACAGTAAAATACAAACATAGGCTTGGTATAAAGATCATTCATACCTCATAATTGTAGTTTTTATATGAAAAGCATCATTATACTAATTAAACTTCCCAATTTTGAGGTGTGTGTTGATGTGAACATAGACATAGCATGTGAATATGTGTATACATATGTATTTATATGTATTATAGATGCATATACACATTTATATCCATAAAATCTCAGATTGTGCCTATTCTTTTTGTGCATAGACTTAACGCAAAGAATCTATACACGATCGTAGTTCCCGTTTTGCAAACTAGATAAATTAATCCCCAAAAGCGATCAGCGTGCTCAGGCAAAGCCAGAATTTACACCGGCAAAGCCCAGGGAGTGCGGGAAAGGCACAGCACAAAAGATGGCTGCGTTGCATGGGGCGAAGGGCGATATTCCAGGATGAAAGAAGGAAGCAAAGCAGAGGCGACACACGAGTTTTGCAGAAGGTTCCTCAGGCGGGGATGTGCGTTCTCCGCCGGCAGCTCGGGGGTGTCACCGCGGGGCCGGCGCGGGGCTCCTCCCCGGGAACCGGGATCCCCTGCAAGGGAGAGAGTGACAAAACACAGGGCGAGAAAATGGAGCTGCAGTAATTGCTGGAAGGTAACGCTCTGATCATTCCTCACTGCTTTTGTTGTTGTTGTTGTTGTTTTTTGGTTGGGTTTTTGGTGTGTTTGTTTGTTTTCCGCGAGCCTGCCGCCGCTGCATTTGTTAGGCTTTGAAGTGCGTTGTGCAGCAGGGAAGGAGATCCGCGGAGATGGCGTCACTTTATAAAAGTTTCCAGATTTTACCGAGCTTCTTGGTTTTTCCTTTTTTTTTTTTCTTTGTTTATTTTTTTTCTTTGTTTATTTTTTGTTTATTTTTTGTTGTTTGTGTCTTTTTGTTTCTTGGGTGTTTTTTTTCGGGTTTGTGTGTGTGTGTGGTTTTGTTGGATTTTTTTTGTTTTGTTTTCTTTTTCCTTTAAGAGAGGGGGTTGTACTATTCGTAATGCAAGTGGGCGATGTGGCCGAGATCTAAATATACCCCTGTGAAAACAGAACCCCTGAGATAGCGACACCGATAGCTGAGGCTATTGTTAACTTTTGGGATTCCAATTACATCCCGCAATGTTAAATATTTATTTAATTACTGGAGAGAGAGCAGGAATTCTCGTTGACTCCACTAATGGAGTCGGAATAGTGCAGTAGGGGAGAGTTTTTCTGCTGCCTCCCCCATCGCCCCCACTTCCAAATTTAAATAGCTGTGGACAAGCACAGGCTGGAATATGAACATCAAGGGGAAAAAAAAGTTTCAGCTTTGTTTTAGGAGTTATATTTCAGCCCCGTAAGGGGGAAGAAATACATATATTGCATGTATTTTTCCATATCTTCAGCTCACTCCAAACATAACATTCCAAAGGATAAAATCTGTTACAAAATAAAACTGACTTTGTAACAGCTGAACTTCTAAGCAGAGTCTAAAAATTATCTAAAAGCACCTCGAGAATCCTAAATGTCATTCCCAAGATGTGGCGAATTGTAATTATGGATGTGAACTATTTTAGTGGCAGTGCCTTACACAGGGCCCAGCTAAGCAGCTGGAGCATTTATGAATTTATTTTTTGCCCTTTCCAGTGTTACTTATGATGGTATTTAGACAACAACATTGTTGTTGAATACTTTGTTTCACATTAGAAAAAATGTAACCAAATTGAAAATGTGTTGTTCGATTTTCATTCCTGTACTTCCTTTTAAAACATATGTCATAGAGCAGTGCTTAAGAAGACTCATCAACAATAAGATAGTGAGAAATAACATTATCATTACTATATTACTGTTCCATGATTTTCTTATCTTACTGGCTTTTCCAAAAACTTTTGGGTTTAGATGATCCAGTTCCCTCTTCCCCTAAAAAAAGAAAAAGAAAAATTTGGTGGAAATTTTGGTAAGAGAAAGAAATTGCTTGCAACATGGTCCAAAACCTGTACTACACTATGCCCAAAAGCACTTTAATTTACAACAGACGTTATTATGCTTGTATATGCAGATCTTGATATGGTGGAGGAAATTACTAAACCCAACTATTTGGTCATGAGGCTGGAAAAAAAAAATTGTGTCCCTAAGTGTGCCACAAAATTTAAATGCAAGTTATAAAGGCTCAGCACCCTGTAACTTGGTGACTCCGTTGGAATTACACCCAGAAGGAGAAAGTCAGGTCCTGTCAGTTCCTACATGAGAAAGCCTGAGTGCTCTGCAGTGCCATCACTAATTGTTTTGTGTTGGGAAATCCTGAGGTGATAAAACGGCTGTTAGAAAGTTGGCCTGTGAGTAATTAAGTGTAGGTCTAGCTATTAAAACCTGATTTGTTACTCATCTGTGTCACCTTCTCTCAAGATACAGATAAACTCAGTGTTCTTTTCACTGGTCTAGGCCAAAAGTGGCCGTGTAATGAATGGGGAGATGTCAGCTCTGGGTATGGTTCACACATACACAGTGGGAAGAATTACCTTTATCACAACAGATACAGTTACTCTAATAGAGAGCTTCCATTTCAAACCCTTCCTTTCTCCTTTCATTTAATTCCAGAGGAAGTGCTGGAGGATGCATAGCCTTCTTCATTTAAAGTTAAAAATACTTATTTTGCTCATAAGCAAAACTTCACTGCTAAAAAAAATTAATTTCTGTTTCAGAGTGTCTCTGTTTACTACACTCAAGCTTCTCCATAGAGTGGGTGTAGCCAGGAGAAGAATTTGGCCCATGATGTGAGCTAAATTTTCAGTGCTTCCACTATTTAGAGCTCTGTTGTGCTAAAAATAGTGTTCCTGTGGTTTTGGCCATGGAGCCACAAATGCAAGTTTTCAGTGCACAGCTATTGTGGATGCTGGTTCCTTCAATTCCTGCAAGAAATGGATGACACAGCTCATGACTGTGTCAGCAGATGATTCTGTTGAGTGTGAGGCTGCATGTCAGATCTTCTCACTGTCCTGAAGTGAGCATGTGTCCCCACCCTAATGCCAGGAACCACTACAGGGGACCATGCCTGGGAGGCAGTGCTTGGGCTGGGCACTGAAAAACCCTAAGGAAATCTGGGACCATGAAGGAGATAACATTGAAGAATTCACCCAGGAATCTCCATGTTTGGCCAATGGTATGGGATGTAAAACAAATGAAGGGAAGGGAGTAAACCTTTAGGAAAGGAAGAAGCAATTTTGTTCATGGCTAATTTGAAGCCCAGTTTTCATCAAAGAAAAAAGCTCATAGTGATGGCAGGGTTATGGTACATGGCAGGGCTTCACTGTGATGTCAGATTCATCCTATTTCTGTACAACATATTCTATCTCAATCCCATGGTCCAACTTCTCTGTTTTCCATAGGAAATTGGTCTGGTTGTTGCAGCCAGCTTTGAGGAGGCAAGAGCCAACTCTTTTCTGAGCTTAGTAGCGGGTGTCAGATCCCAGAAAGTGTTCTTGTAATGCGAGGTCATATTCTGGCAATAGTTGAAAATCACTGATTAGAAAGAATGAGAGCACTCCATGTTTCTATATTGCTGATGTGATGGTGGGGGCAAGCTGGGGATGGTCCACAAAAATAACACCAGAGGAATAGTCAAAGGAATCAAGCTGTTTAAAATTCTCTTCCTTATCATTTCCTCTCTGAGAGAACTATAATACTTTGTGTTCATCTGCTGGGACATTTTTTCCATTTCTCTGGGAAGCTTTTCAACCCATTCCAAGAAGAAGATCTTGTTTAGGAATACTCTGCCCTGACCAGACTCTATCCACAGGTATCAACCGATGGTAGTTTCTACTCTGATGTAGACACTGTGACAATTCTCAAGCAAATGCTCTTATTCATTCCTTCATATGTGTCTTACTCTTCCTGCAATGTCCTTTCTCTTTTCTTAGGATTTTACCTTTTTAATATGTTTTTCAGACTTTTTTTCCGTGAATTATGTCTTCAGTTTTGCATCCTAAGTGACTCTCAGGTCTGCTGAACTGGATATACCGTACCCCATATATTCACAGTTTATTCTGTGGAGTGAAGCTGAACTTACCAAACTTTTACATAATTATGTCTTGGTTTCTAACATCCCCATAGATGTCCCATACCATTATTCAGCCACGTCTCAGCTCATTTCTTCTTCCAGTCTAGGAAGAAAAGTTTGCAGCTGTAAACTCACTGGTAAGAATACTTTTGGCTTGCCTTCCCTCTCTCCCCTGGTCTACAGTTTCATGTTAATGTTTTCTATCTGTAGCTTCAGGAAACAAGACTAATTCTCTCCCTTCCTCTGTGAGTTATCATGCAAGGTACCCAGAAGTGTGGCTGTAACAATAACAGGGTACCTAAATTGGAGAATTAGCTCTGGGGATTCAAAGGCTGTGAGCCAGTAAGCGTAACTTCACAGGAACCAACACCTCTGAGGGCCTTGTAGATAAACTCTTCAATATTTTTCCTCCAGACACTAAAGGTTATTTCCATTTTCTTACATATGTGATGCAAGATACACAGCATTTGTATTGTCTTCTTGGGAGGCAGCCTCTTACCACCTCCTGTGCCTGTTCTCAGTCTGCTGTCAATTGTGGGCTTATTTAAGAGAGCCAAATGGTCAGAGTGAATGTCACCTCCCTCTCCACTTGCTGAACTCTGCTTAAACACTACACTGTTTTTCTGCCTCAAAAATATACATAAAGGTATGTATAGTATGTTAGCCCCTCCTTAGCCTTTCCCACCCTGAAACTTTTCAAACAGGGATGGCATGTTCCTCTCCTCACTGCCAAAAAAAAAAATAAATTCCTTTCTCAGCATTTCCCCCTTCCCCATTTCTTCTCAGCTGACAGCTGTGAGTGGAACTTTCTTGAGCTATCCTATCCATTTCCACCCAATTCTGTTTTTAAGCTGGATTTGGTTTAAATATCCAAGTCATCTTTCACAGTGTAGGATTTTTTAAACATAGAGTGGCTTTGCAAATGCTTAATGTGGGTAGAGACATGGCAACTGTTTACATATATTTATTTTTCTTTTTTAAACAACATTCCACCTTCTTCCCCCAGCAATTTAGAAAGTTGATAGAGTATGAAATTGAACAATATGGCCATTTAAGAAGTTACAGAAAGAACAATGTTTTGTAATAAAACTATTTCCTTATAATTCAAGCTATCTATTTGATTTTCATACTAATTCGCTTCTAACCAAATAAAAAATTCATTAAGAAATACAGGAATTGTATTCAAAATTTGGAGAGTAAAATGAAAATAATGGAATTTAAGATAACTTCTTCAACTTCACACTTCCCAATCATGGAAAGCCTGATACTTGTAGGTAGTTCTTACGTTGGTTGTTTTGTACTTTGATCAGACTGAGGTTATCTCTCACTCTGACATAAACACCTACGGTAAAGCAGCTTTATGGGAAGGTGTTTTTCTGCCCTCATTGCCATTAGCCTGGAATCAGGTACTTTTACTTCAGCTGACTTGACAAGGCAGGCCCCAAAGTATAAACAGATGCAGTTGTCTCTGCAGAATCTAACATAATTTAATAAAATATTTAAGTAAGGGGGAGGTTAGCTAGTCATTTTTCCTTGAATTAACACAGCTGCATGTCTATGCTGGAAAATCTGGATTTGACAGTGATAAAATAGGATCAATGGTTCCATGAGTTGTGAAATTTAGGAATTTGTGAAATCACATGATTTCTGGAAAATGTGTTCAGGGTGCTTTGAGTCTCCATATTGTCATTTTATTGAATATGGTAAGTTATTAGAATGGACCCACTGGAATGTGGCACTAGGGATCCAAATGATGGAGATGTATGAATAGGCAGTAGTGAAAATGGTGTTAATTTTTCTGTGGCCTTAAGGGCACACAGACCTGAATCACCTGATAGCCAGTGTCACTTATTTTTATTTTATTTGTCTCATTGACTACAAAGAGATAATTTGATTTCAAACATTTGGGGTTTTCCCTTTCAATATCAGTCTGTGAAAAAATGGCATGTTAAAAAAAAGGAAAGCTACTTTTCAGACCAATTACCATATACCTTTCACCACACTCCAAAACAGCCTCTGTGTTGTGCTTAAAAATGACTGCTTTCTGAGGAGGGTGTGCCACAAGCAGACATGTCTCAATTGCCTGTACTTTTAAATAAAGAATTTTTAGGAAAACTTAGTTTTGGAAACCTTAGAGTTTTCCTTGTCATCCCATACTCTTGCATGCACACCTTCAGCTTTCCTCATCACTGGGACTCTGAAACCTCCACAGCAGGAAGTGCATTGGAGGTCTGTGATATAGATTCACCCAGCAGTATACAACTGTTTTGTAACACCTCAGCAGAGGAGAACATTTTGTTTTCTAGATGATGGTTGGCACATGAACAACACCTAAAATGCCTGCTGCCAATTTGTTGTTTGTTACTTGGTTTATTAATTAAGTTACACAAAAGGTTTGGAAGAAGGCCAACAGTTATTGTTTTTGTTTTTTCTTGTCCCATATTTTGGACTGCCTGGCCAAAGCAGAACAATTGCTGGTGCAGAGATACAGAGGAGTCCCCAAAGATAATCTCTCTTCTGGGACTACATTACACCAAAGCCTTGCTCCTTCACTGCTGTCATGAACTTTAGTAGAGATAGCCTGTTGGGCTATTAATTGACTTCTTAAGAACTTCTGTTTACATCCAAAATAATCAAGAGCCATGTAGCTTTGAACCAGAAGAAAATTTCTTTAACACTCAAACATACTTGGAACTGAAATTTCAGCTTGGCTCATTTGATTTTTATCCCTATTTCTGTCAACTTTCCATTGCTTTTTCTTGATTTATTTTTTCTTTTTGGTAGATGTTTTACCTTTAAGTTACACAAATAAAACACAGATTTTCATGTGGCTTCTTTCTAGCTTAATTATCTATGTATTTTTATATGTATATAAAATCACTTTTCATTACATTTGTGTGCTTCTATGTTTTTTCCAAAAGGAATCTGATAGCAAGATTCAGTTGGTGTACCAGATACAATTGGCATGCCAGATTTCTAACTGTAGTTATGTGTTCTACAACAGAGACACAAATTTATGTACAAATGATGGCTTTGCCCCCTACATCTGTTCCTACACAATTTTTTTTGACCAGAGGAAGAAAATCTTCTGTAGGAATTCTGTAGTTATCAGACTAGGATTTAATTTAGTTCAGAAGTGTGTCTGAAGCTGGCCATCATCAGCCTCCTCTAAGGAGAGTAGCCTTTGGGTTATGAAATAATTGTCCTGTAGGAAAAGTTTCTTCTTCAAATCACTTTGTGAGTTGAAGCGTGAAATACTTTCTCTGACTGTGGATGTTCCTGTTGCCCATATGAAAATAAATATTTCCAAGCCATTGGAGTTCAGACCTCAACATTAGTTTGTGGTGAGCGGCTCCACCTGGTCCTGAAGAACAGAGCTGAGTGTGTGCATCAGCCTTGCACGCATTGCTCTACAGCACCTCATCTCCTGTAAAGCAAACAAGACCTGGCCGGTCCTTCCGTGCCATGAGACACTTCTGCATGGACAAATGATTTTTATAACTGATTTCAGTGGAAGAAAGCCCATTCTTTAGTGGAAATTGGGGTGTTTGGAGTACTAAAAGTAAGTTGTGTATTGACAGCAATTTAAAAAATGACAACCTTCTGCAATCAAGTCACGGCGTGGAATCCAATTATTTTTTAATATATCCTCATATCTAATAATTCACTCAGTTAAAAATGACAAGAAACACTTGTGCATGCAGTGTGCTTTACTGAGGTCAGACATTGCTGTGGCACATTGGATGTGTTTTTGGCTCAGTATCACTCTGAAATTTTCTTCTGTGCAGTCCAACAGCAGCTTTGAGGCAACAGTACTCACTTCCATGTGACATGATGAGGACAGAGGAGTTTGTCCTGTAATGGCATTATACACAGTATATGTGTACATATATATATACACACACAACTCTTCATCTGTGCAATCCTTTCTAGAGCCATCCTTAACAGCACCGACACATTTTCTTTAAGCTTTACTGTGTATTTTAGTAAGAGACGCAGCCCCTGAAGGACCTCGGCTGCCCCAAGACATTGTGGATAACACCCAGTCCCACAAGAGATGAGGCTCAGGGGAGACCATCCCACTCTCTACAACTCTCTGGAAGGAGTTTGTAGCCAGGTTAGAGTCAGGCTGTGCTCCTGGGTGCAAGACAAGAGGACATAGTCTTAATCTCCTCCAGAAGAGGTTCAGGTTGGGCATCAGGAGGAATTTCTTCACAGAAACGGTGCTCAGACATTGGAAGGGGCTGCCAGGGAGGTGGCTCAGTGACTCTTTTTGGAAGTGTTTAAGTGAAGACTGACCGCGTCCCTCAGTGCCAGGTCTGGTTGACACGGTGGTGTTGGTAATAGCTTGGGCTCAGTGATCTCGAGGTCTTTTCCAAGCCAGGTGAGCTTGTAACAATGTGGAAACAGCCCCCGTGCCCAGGGCCCGTGTCAGCCGCTGTACGGCAGCAGCACACGGTGCTGGGGGAGAGACCCTCGGGGCCTTTTCTCTTTCTCCGTTATGTGGTACGTTGCCTCCTGGACACCGAACCCCGCACGCTTATTTACTGATTTATTATTGCACGCATTTCGCTCCCTTTCACAGACTGGGGCCAATTCCCCACAGGGCCCCTTCCCACACGGCACCCGGGCCGGGCCCGGCCCTTTTCCCGCTTCCTCCCGCCGCCGCCGTGGCGCGCGCGCGGCCCCGCCCC
>NC_031782.1:8616133-8640879 GCF_001522545.3 Parus major | reverse complement strand
ACACACACACACATACACACACACACAAAGACACGCACAGACACAAACACACACTTGGCCACCTTGGCCTTCCTCGCGTGCGCCCAGCCCTGAGAGCTGCCTGACAACAGATGCACGGCTTTGCTGATTTAGAATGGCAATTTTTCTCTTCTGCGGATTGTAAATTTAATAGAGGAAATATGCTCTTGCGGTTAAAAGCACAAGACTAGAAATCAAGTGATCTGTTCTCTGTTCCAGTTGTGGGGTTTCTTATGTGACTTTAAGGTAATTGAGTGATATTTCGCAGGAAAATGAGATAGGGCAGAACTGATTCAGCAGTAGTGTTGAATGTATTATTGAATAGGTTCAGTAATAGTTCTTGAGTCTCTTGGTAGAATAGATAGGGATTTAGAAATTCCATGCAGTGAATCACTTGGGCTCGCTGCTTTAACAAAACCTCCAAGGAATAATTGTCAGAATTTGCATGAGCAAAGTTTTGTCTGTCATGGGAAATTAGATTGTCAGGATATGATGGTTTGAGATGAAATCTCTTTCTGACTTTCATTCCTTCATTAATATCAGATAATTAGCCTTCCATGGGTGGCTTTAAAATCCTGAAAACTGAAATGAGTGTAGTTCATTGCATGTGTTACAGAAGTTCTGCACAGAATATCCTCCTGGTATTCTGGGGAATCTTGGTTTGACTGGAGTAAAGAAGAAGGTGCTAACACTTGCAGTCATGTGCCTGTGCTCATCAAAATCTGTAATGCTTTATGAAGTTGGCAGCTAGTGGTAGTGGAAGTTAATAGAAGCAGCAAATAACTTAATTGAAGATGTTTCATAATTAGTGTGTTGTAACTTTTGAGAGTGCCCTGTCTGTGTTGGATTTAATGTCTTAATCCCTACCGTTTGGTAGTGGTTTACTCTTACCTCTGATATTAAAATTTTGTTCACTTGGCCTTGAAATTGCTGCTAAGTGCCTAATGCCATTTATTTCTCTGAAATAAAACCCCAACAAACTGTGCTTACTGGGATACCTACCTTTTTCAAACCTTTCTTTTCCTTTCATATATGAGGGACATATATTTGAGATAGGAATTCTCTCTTTTTTCTGAAGAGGATGTTCTTAGTGGAAGCCCAGATGGACAATCATGATGGGGTTGAGAAATAGGAAAGAAGGAAGAGAGGCTTCCTCTGCATTTCTTTCTCTTGATGACAAAAGATCACAACAGGGTGGTGTGCTGCTGTGTACAGCTGTGGTGGGTGTGTTTTTTGGGTTTTTTTTGAGGTTTGTAGTTGTAACCTCTGATGGAACTTGAAGGAACTGTAATTGTTGACCCTGTACTATTTTGTACTTGTTAGGAAGTCAGATTTTTAATCTTGCACCTGGACTGGGTTATTTGTGCAGATCACAGAATGATCACAGAATATTTGAGCTGGAAAAATATGTTTCCCAAGATGGAGTACTTATGCTCAGTTAAGAAACTTTTTGGGTTTACTTGAATATTCTTTGCAAATTATATTGTGATCTTTAGTGCTTTGGAGGACACTTTTAATTACAGAAAACTGTCCTCTATTTTCTTTATAGATGTCTAAGGAAAATGGTAGGAACTCTTTTATTGCCCTTGGCTGAATTACATACCTGCAGAAATACTCCTGTGGCAATTCTGTGCAAGTCCGTGTTATATTCATGTTAGTTGTTTGGGTTTTTTTCTTTTTTTAATTCAAATTTCTTCAAATGTCCTTGTTAGATTTGGTGGCATTAATTTTGTTTTAATCTGTTAATGTTTCTTTAAAGATCTTTACTGATTTTTTTTTTAATAACAGATAAGGAGTTCTTGTTCAGGATGAGATTTGTTCTTGTGTGAGCTGAGTGCACTTGAGATATCTTCATGGCTAACGATAAACAGCTCATTAAAAGCAAGTTGAGCAGTAATTTAACACTTTTGCTGTTATCATTAGTCACAATGCAGGTTCCTGCACTGTTTTCTGGAAGCCTTTTTAGCCGTGTTCCTGTGACCACGTAGAAAAGTTTGGCTGGCACTGGAGCGCGCTTGACCAGCGTGGGTTGGCAAGGTGCAGGGTGCTGCCTGCCAAGTCTGTATCCCACTGACCTACCACCAAGGTTGGGCCTGCCAGCACTGTCATCCTTGACAGAGGATCTTTGTCAGAGTCCCTGCTACTGATACACCAACTATGAAGTAGTGTCTCTGAATTCTGGGTCAGTGGATGTCACAAACTGACAAATTTAGAATACTTTGCCATTCATTCATTCTGTGCAAGGGGAAAAGAAAGCTTGCTGAATTAGTATTGTCAGTGTTCCCTCCAATCCTGTAGCTTTTGTAAACTTGTCACAGGCTTAATGCAATTCAGTTGGAGTGGGAGTGTATACACACACACACACACACATACATCTTTATTTTTCTTCTTCTTTTAAGATTTTTTGAGTGTTCCATTTTCCAGGTTATACTTTTTATTGCCGACTCACAGTATTTGGAATCTTCGTCTTTAATGAAGGTCTTGCACATGAACTTCTAAATTTTCAGAAGGCTTTATCCAGCTTGTTAATTTTTTAGCATACTTTAGGGCTTGTGAAAAGTACAAGATGCCCTTTA
The DNA here is from genome assembly GCF_001522545.3 of Parus major. Lineage (NCBI taxonomy): Eukaryota > Metazoa > Chordata > Aves > Passeriformes > Paridae > Parus > Parus major. Next base: position 8,638,285 of record NC_031782.1, on the reverse strand, counting down.
TTTTCCCATTTTTGTCTCCAAGTGTAGTACTGAGGTCATTCCTAATCACCCACTTGCTTGTCCATGTCCACCAACCTACCAATGGAGGCATAGGCCTTTGTTTTCATGTTTAGTGAAATGTAGCAGTGCTTTTCTCTGGAATTTTAATTAAGAAATGGATTCTAAGTTGTACTTGATTTGCTTTGGTTAGAGTAGATGTTAACCTTAAAAACAGGAGGCAGTTTCAGGGCTGTCTGCTGTTGATGGTTGCATTTTCCAGCATAATGCATCTGCTGGAAAGTGCCAGTTAGCTGAAATAGAAGTGTGAGAAAATGTACAGTTTTGACAAGACACTTAAGGGAAACAGGTATTGGTTCCAAGATGGAATTTCTAGCTTTGAGAATTTCTACAAAAGCTAATTGCTTAGTAATTAGAGAAGCTGCAGAGACCAGGGCCATGGAAACATTGGATCTTTTTTGTTCTAAATGTGGATGCTTTAAGAAATAGATAGTACTTTTTAGGCATGGCAAGTCGTGGTGTTCTCTCCCTCCCTCTCCCTTCCCCTGTGTCAGAGTTAAATTCAAGTTTTGCCATGATGCAGTGGCATCATGGCAAAATTCAAATTCAAAACTGCTCTTTGATTATAATTTTTTGGAGTTTTTATTGACATCAGGTGAAAGTGAGGGTGCTTTGGAAATGCAGTGGAGCTCTCTTAGTGATCTCTTTGCCTGGAACTTTTTTGTGTTATAAGTCATTATCACTGGTACTATTTTTTGACTGTAGGTTTTGAGGAAACTTAAAGAAGAAGCAGAAGCATCACTTTGCTATCTGAGCTGTATCTTCCATGTATATATTGCTGCTTGTGCTTGGTCTCAGAGTTTGTTAGGTTTCTTGTAAGAGAGTGCTGGTTAAATACTTCTCAGCTGACAGAGCTAAATGCTTCAGCTTTTTTTTTTTTTTAAGCTGTGTTAGATGGTGTACAGATGTGGAAATTAAAAGCAAAAGTATTGTGTGAGAAAGCCCTGTCAGCAATTGTCAGTAGATTTTTCTGTTTGGAGGGCAGTCATGGTTAGTAAAAGTTTTGAAGACAACAGACAGTTCTTTTCTGTTCTTGTTTACATATATTATCAGTTAGATGATATTGCCTTAAAAGGCATGTTTGAAGCAAGAAATCTAGTGCTAGGGTAAAAGCACTTACCATAGATTTTGGTCAGCTGGATGTACATTTGTACTGCAAGCCCAGTTCTGATGAAAATACCACAAGTTCCTTTTCGATATAATTAATAAAATATTTTTTATCTTAAACTTATGAGGAGAAGGGAGAAAAGAAGATCTTTCATTGGTGGTATTCTTTGTGGCTGAGATGTTGCGCACAGGATAATTGAAGTAAAATCTTTTCTGTGGAGATGCTGTGGCAATGGTCTGAAGGATGCAGGCCTTTCAAGTTTATTGAACAAGTTTTTTAACCACAGTGTCATCTTAGGATTTGTTCTATGCTTGATGTGTATGGAGAAACTGTGGAGCTAACATTTCTCCTGTGTTTGTTCTCAAGGAAAGATTCTAATGTGTACCATTGAATGGGACTGTGTGCTGGGCTGCAATGTAAGCTGTAGACTTGGGAAAATTATAATAAAACCCAAGCACAATCCTGCACAGTTCCTGTTAGGAAATTTATAAGGAAAGAAGGATTTTAATAAAACCAGGTGAAATTGATGTGTGAGGTTGTAGTTTTAAAGAAAGTATTGATCTTTGTATATAGCATAATGCGCTGTAATATACTGCAGTTGAGTTTCTGAGCTTTCTGTGTGAGTATGTATGTCAATGTGTGTATGAATTCAAAATATTTGAGCATTTCTGAGTTTGAAGGGCAATAAAGTTAAGCACAAGAGCTGACTGCAGAACAGCTTTAACTGCAGATCTGCAGCAGCTTTAATGAACTCCCAGTTGTGCTGGTTATAAGTGGTGCTTTGTTTATTGTATGAAGTTGAGTCTCAAAACAGCTTCTAATCATCAGCAGTGAAGTTCCTTGTTTCAGGTTGGGTATGATGCTACAGGAGGCTCCCTGAATTTGCAAACAAATAAATTAGTGGGAAAAGAATAGTCCTTGTACATTTGAAAACAGGCTTAGTACTGGCAGTAGGAAGGCATGAGGGTCATTGGTTTTACCCATTTTATTCTTGTGCTTGTGGAAGCACCATTCTTTGCCCTGCTGCTTGGGATGATGGGTTTGCTTGCTTAATGGTACTTCAGACCTAGATTTTGCAGCTGGTAAATTAGTTTGGAATCAGTGAGAGAACACATTACATACAAAATACATCTCATTAAAATAGGTACATTGTATGTATTGTTACATTCTCTGTTCTGCAGTGATTCTTGCTCAGGTCCTTTTTTGGCAGAAGGAGATTCCTTGGTATGAACCTACAGAACGTGTCAGTTTAATGTAGTAGGGTAAGAAAATTTCACAAGAAGTGCTAAAAGGAAGTCAAGTTGCTCAGTATCTGTGATGGCAGATGGAAGGTGGTAGAGTTCTCCCATCTCCATAAATGAAATGTAAGTTCTGTTGTTGGCCAGCTTTGTTTATATCTGGCTAGGTGGATAAGGTATTAAGGAGAGGATTCAAACAATGGACCTGTTCACCTAGCTAGTTTCCTTCCATTTGCTGTAGTCATTAACAAGATCTTTAAAACTCTAACTAGTGCATGCCCCAAAGTCTAATTTTGATACAGCGATTACTTCCATTTTTACTCGCCCTTTAAAAGCCCCCTCATACTACTCCATGTAATTCATTACACTCACTCTTTAAAGAGTGTTTCTGGTTTTTTTTAATGTAATAGTGTGGTTTTCAGTCGATGTTGTCTTGTAGCTCAGCTGAAAAGTTATTTAATAAAAGAAGGTAATACATAATAAGCCCTCTGCCTCTTAAGGAAATTTAAGTAAGCTCTTTTCCCCATGAAAGTAGTTACCAGCTGTGTCTAGAGGTGCAGCAATATGAGTAATTTGTGCACCATTGAATGAAAATGTGACTCTTTAAAGCATTTGTTTCTATATTCAAAGCTCAGTGATGCTCTGTGGTACTGTAATCACAACTCATAACTTGTGCTTTTAAGCCTCAGAAGAAATGGATTGTAAGTACAGATGATCTGGGGAATCTGTTTCTGGAAGATGTCAGGATTACTTAGAAACCTTTCACAAATTAGATGCTGAAATTACAGCAAATACAAGTAAATGTTCTAAATGTGTTTTATGCCACACATTCAGAAATCTAAAAACCCTACATGAATTGCAGTTTCTACATGGAAATGTTTGGTTTCTACATAAATACCTGAACCTTCTGCTTTGTGGCCTTAAATAGCGCATGAAGCCAGCTCATGATTCATGAAGCTTTTTAGTTCTGCCTTGTTTTCTTAAGAAGAGGCAAAAGCTGTAAACTGTCAGTGTTTTGCCTTCCAAAATGAACTTCTGGAAGGTGTGCAGTGGGATAAACTCAGAGTCATTTTGTACTTCTCAAAGCCTATTAATAATTCTGTTGCATTTTCTTTCTTGCCTTTGATTTTCTTGAACAGGTTCAAATATACTTCTGCTGAAGAATCTTGAAAGCCTCATAAGTGGCCAGAATGGAGTTACAGTGAATGGTATTAAGGTTTTGAACTTCAAGTCTCATTTTTCAGTGGTTAGAGTTACAAGCATGTATGTGGAAACCTTTTTTGAAGAAGTTGAAGCAGTTTTGATCAAATTTGTTCTGATGCTTCTGAAATACTTGTTTTACCGGGCTTTGCTTTTGTTGTTGGGCCCTCAGACAAATGTAAAATTTTTAGAGTTAACTCTGTTACTTACTGCAAGCAGATTATTTCTAAAGTGATAGTTTGTAGGACAGTCATTTATCCTAATTCCCTTGACACTTGCCCTACAAATACTAGTTACTGCAAAATATCATCTTAGTAGAACTGTTCCAACTTCCTTTCCTCTTAGTGAGTTTGTTTATTCCATGAGCATACTTGTGGGTAAATGATGTTGAAATTATATAAAACCAGTAAAATATCTTTCCTAGTTGATACATTTTGTTAAAAATATACTAAAAACCAAAATTTTACATGATCATAGCGTAGAATCATAGGTCTTTAAATCTGGTTTCTTAATACAGATGGGACTCCTGTAATGGGACAGATCAGGGGATGTTTGTTAAGATCTCCTTTGAGCTCAACTTAACTAGAGGAATTTCCAGTGCATCTTCTGCCTTGATGATGCTTAAGGTTCTTTGAAAGCATAGCTGAAAGCAAAAATAGAACATTTTAATTGTCTTCTGGTCTGAGATTCTAGGTGGGTTCATTTCCTTTTCTAGGGGTGTGAGCAGTTGCTGATCTTGCAGCTATTGAATGTATGCGAGGCTTGAAAGCAAGTTAGTTGCAACTATAAACAGCTTTTACTTTTTAAAACAGTAAACTTTTATCCTCAGTAAAAGAAAAAATTCAGTCTGAGTTCCTGGCCAAGTTTATCTCCCTTTATGTATTTCCTGTTACTTTGAAGGGTGCAAAGGTTCTCATGTGTAACAGTCTGAGGGAACTAAATTAGTCTGAAAGTGCAGACATGGTGACATTTCTGAAGAAAACAGAGGTGATATCTAATTATTTGAGGATTTTTTTCCTTTTTTTTTCCTCAGTACCTTCTTCTAGGGAGTTACTGAAGCAGTGGGAGGCTTCTATTATCTTATTTTTTTCCTTTTTTTTTTTTTTAAGAGAGCTTTAGGAAGAAAGACCTTCAAACCATTTTTCTGTTTGTTTTGCTTTTCTGATTTTTTTTCCATATTACTGAAAAAAGCTGAATAATCAAAGAAGTACCAATGGGATTAACCTACTGCATGAAATAAATGGATTTTTTCCTGTAAAGGAACACCAAGTGTCCTTGGGTTTGTTCCCTGCTTTCCTCACTCTCTAACTCGGTAATAGAAGATATAGGATGGTTACCTGTGGGACATGAATGCTTTGCCTTGGAATGTTTGCTTTAGCTTTGGCTGATGGTGCATAGTACACAGTTCTGTTATATAAAAGTATCTGTCCAAGCACCTGAATGAACCTGTAAATGTGCCCAGACACTTAAAAAGCCTTATCAGATGACTTTTAGTTTATCAAAGATGGGAGGAAAAAAGATGTTCTTGATTAAAGGTAGCAATCTGAAAGAACCAGCACAGATATTTAACATTTTACTCCCCCCACCCCCTTTCTCTCTTATGTGCAGATTTGGTGTCTCAGGCTGGGTAGGTGTTCTAATTCACCGTGGTTTATCAAAAGTGGAGAGACAATGTTGTTTGGCAGTCTCTGTAGCAAGAGAGGAAGCATCTTTTGTTATTGACATCCTTTCTCTTAGCTCTGCTCTTGCTTTTTGCCAGCTGCTCATTGTCTATACTTGCTTATTTAGTATTCACAAGGGATTTTACAAGTTCTTATCAGTTCGTTGCCACAGCACATCATTTCCTCTTGTCATCGGTACTCCTTGAATTGCTGGGGGGAGGATTTGCATTAGGGCTGGTGAGTGGTAAAACACCATTCACGAGCCAGTTGTTCTGCTCCTCTCCTTTCGGAGGCACTTTGTAGTGAAGGTCGCATTTCTAGTGCTGACTCCACCATGTCTTTTCCCCACTTCTTTTTTTCTGGGGAGAAGAAAACAAATTTTTATTTTTTTGCCAAGGCTAAAAATATCTAGCTCTTCAAATACTCTTCTTAAAAGATATAAGGAAGTGCAGCATAAAATTAGCTACAGCTGAAAAAAGGTTGACCACGTCTCTAGGTGGATAAAAAATGGTTTGTGCTCTTCATTGGGATTTTCTTCTAATTGTGCTACAGTTTCTTCTTATTTTTTTTTAATGCTCCCAAAAACATGGGGAAACTAATTAGAGCTCAAGAGAAAGCAGATGCTTTCGGATTTTTTTCCTTTTTGGAAATAAATATCCATTTGAGAAGCTGAGTATTTCTGTGCAGTATTGGCATTGTCAGGTTCCACCCTGCCTCTTCCTTAGCAAGTTTAGTCTTCTAATGCAGCACTGTGCCAGGGGTAGTATTAGTTTTAAAGCATATTCCACAAGCTTATCTTCTGAAAGAAAGGAATCAATTTAAGGAATATTAACAGGAACTCTGCTGTCCCTATCATCCCTTGATGATCCCTCTTCCCACTAATCAGTAATGCAAGCTTTGGGGACTGAGAGCTTTTTTGGAATGTGATCATAGTACTTCTGGGATTTTGTTTTGAAACAAAATCGAGTATAATGCTGGGGTTGAAACAGGAATTCTTTTCATATCTGCCTTTTTGTTTTACCGCAGCCTTTATTTGTTTGCTAATTCCTTGTTAAATTATCTTTTTCCTAGTACTAAATTGGAGGAATCAGTCATCATTTTTGATGTGAAGACTTCATCACTGACATCTCTGTTTGGTTGTCATCCTCCAGGAAATAATACGGCTCATCAGTTGTAGTAACTGCTTTGGGTATACACTGACATCTATTTAGAAAAAACCCAAATAAATAAACAAAAAAACCCCAACAGACAAAACCCAACAAACTTTCTGAAGACTTGTGTCAAATGACGTCAATGGCCAGTTTGTTCTCCTTTACTAGCCCAGCTGTAAAGCGTCTGTTGGGCTGGAAACAAGGAGATGAAGAGGAAAAATGGGCAGAAAAAGCTGTCGATGCTTTGGTAAAAAAGCTGAAAAAGAAAAAGGGTGCTATGGAAGAACTGGAGAAAGCCTTGAGCAGTCCAGGGCAGCCCAGCAAGTGCGTTACTATCCCCCGCTCTTTAGATGGACGGCTCCAGGTTTCTCACAGAAAAGGCCTTCCCCACGTGATTTACTGTCGTGTGTGGCGCTGGCCGGATCTACAAAGCCATCACGAGCTGAAGCCATTGGATATTTGTGAATTTCCTTTTGGATCCAAACAAAAGGAGGTCTGCATCAATCCATACCACTACAAGAGGGTGGAGAGCCCAGGTATGTTTGAAAGTTACTGTCCTAAAAACTGAGCAGAATCTTTGGTTATCATTTAACTGTTCACTCCATCCTCCTCCTCCTCCTCTGGTACTGTACAATCAATTAAAAGTGGTTTATGAGGCAGTTTGGGAGAGGAATGTTCAAAGTGTACCTTACTGATGGTGTTTTGGGGAGGTGTATGGTCTGTTTTGTACTAGCTGTTTTTTTGAGATTAATCACCTTTTTCCCACTGACCTCTTAAGCCTGCTGCCCTTAAAGCTAGTAGCAAAACTCTCCTTTGTCATAAAATAGAAAGCAGTGATGTGTTCTTTCAGTTTCAGTTTCTTTGAGAAACTTGTTTCAAAATCTCAGTCCTTGCAAGGAGGTTGGTGGCTACCTTTAAGGGGCTTGCTATTTAATCAATGTGTGACATGATCTGAGGAGATAAAAAATAAAATTAATCAAATTCTAGAGTGATAGAGTTCCCCACATAACTTCCCAGTTAGGAGACAGCAGAGCTGAATAGAACCAAGAGATGTGATCAGTTAGAGGAAGGTATGTGTCAGATGTGTGTCAGGTAAGGAGCCTGCTGTTAAAGTGTGCTGCCATGGGAAAGGTGAGGAGGATTGGGATTGTAGTGGGAGAGATGAAGAATGTTTCTGTGGACAGTGTGGTGAGAAGTTGCTTCCCTTGCTCCCCAAAGTGGTTGTAACTCTACTGCATTTACTGTAGTGCTCAAGTACACTGCTGCAGCACTGGAATTCCAGACTCCACCAGTCCTGAAATGATAATATATTGTAGTATAGATTTTGTTTCTCTTCAGTGGAAGGGACAATATATACGTATATAATTTGACTGTAGTAATAGAGACTGTATTTCCATTTTCTCTGATTTGCTGATGTGTGCAGATGTGAGTTTTTCACTTCTGCATCAGTATTTTTGTATGTGCCACATGTAGCCTGGTTTGGTTTATTATTTTTTAAAAAGCGTCATCTTCAAGTTGTGTGAAACACGTGTGTGTTTTCATGATTCTTGCAAGAGGGAAGTTTGAATCTTCCATCAAGCATGATGTAGAAAAATAAAGGCGAGAGGATGGGTAAAGGCATGCCAGATTCATCCCCTGCTCCTCTTTTCCACCCCAGCTTGAGTTGAAATTATCATGATGAGCAGAATAGCGCATTATTTATTCTCTTACCTTTTATCTCAGGTTTTAATCTAAATGTATCTGGGTGTTGTTTGTGTTTTGCAGTTCTACCTCCAGTGTTAGTGCCTAGACATAGTGAATTCAACCCCCAGCACAGTCTGCTAGTTCAGTTCAGGAACCTCAGCCACAACGAGCCCCACATGCCACACAACGCGACATTTCCAGACTCCTTCCAGCAGCCCAACAGCACTCCGTTCTCCATCTCACCAAACAGCCCCTACCCCCCTTCTCCAGCCAGCAGCACTTACCCGAGCTCCCCAGCCAGCTCTGGGCCATCCAGTCCCTTTCAGCTGCCAGGTGAGTACAGCCTGAATGTCAGTTTAATAAAAATCATTGAAATGTCACATGCTGTTGTGACCTATGACCTGAGGAGTTCGTGGTATTTGCAATAAATGGCTTTTTCTTTTGAATTATATGGGATTTTCTTCCTAGTTTTGTTACTGGTTGATTGTTACAGTTTTATTTTTCCAACTGTTTTATGTCATGGATGTAATACTGGTGAGTTATTTTGCACAGCTTCACTATAGCATATTTAATCCATACTTTAGAATAATATTTAGCAATGGAAAAAAAGCAAATGCACAGTGCTGAACAGGAAGTTTACTGATGTCTTTTATTGAATAAAAGCACTTAAAATATGGTGTTTAACTGGAAAAAAGTAATATTTCTCTTTGGAACAGAGTGGCTTAAACTGTTTCTGTTTAACTGAGCTGGAAAATACAGAAGAAACAATTGATAGGGGCAAAGGAAAGAAGTCTTACTGATTCTGTCTGATTATTGGTGTGGTTTATAAAGCCAGGAATTCAATAAAGATGTTATTTTTCCATTAGCTCAGTGGCCTCATCTTGGTTCTGTCTGGTTGCTCAGTTCCCCAGAAGTGTCCCAGTCTGGGTATCTGTGTTGGCCAAGCTCTGGGATCACTGGGGTGGATGCATTTATGGGGCACAATGGGGTGTTGCCACACTGAGTGTTGTGCTGATGGCAGAGAACAGGTCCAGACTTTCATAATGAACTCAGCCTGCAGGAGCAGCAAAAAGCCCCAAACTGTTCCAGGCCTTTATTACACTAAACAAATGGTTACTTTTCTACGGCTTTATTTTTGAACACTGAGAAGAGAGTAAGCAAGAAAGTTAATGTTAAAGCAGAGTCATCTTGTCCAAATGCAGGAGTGTAGGTATTAAAGAAAAAAAAAAAACACAGAAAGAAAAGTTCATAAATACTCTGAACTGTTGAAGTTTTTTCTTATTTTTTTCATGTTTGTAGCTGATACTCCACCTCCTGCATATATGCCCCCTGATGAACAAATGGCACAGGATAATTCACAGTCTATGGACACAAGCAATACAATGATCCCTCAAATCATGCCAAATATATCTACCAGAGGTAAGTTGTATAGTCTGGTGTAAAATTACATAGTTTGGCTTCTTGCAACTCATGACCAAACTGAATAACTTTAAATGGGCCAGTAAATCTTGCTGATAGGTAGAAGCAGTTCTCCTAGCAAACTGGGGCTGTGAGAGACGTAATTGAGAAATAAAACTTGCCTTGCTTATTTTTATTTTCATCTTTTCCTTTTAAAGCCTCAGGTGCATAATGTGGCTTACAGTGAGTTGAACTTTCATATCTTTTCTGCTACAAATAACATTTCAGCACAAAGAGCACGAAGGCTCTGAAAATTGAGTCCCAAAATACCAGTTATAACAGATTTTTAAAAGTGGGCAGAAGAGTTGTTTTACCTGCTGTCACATAGACTTCTGTGTGTGTGTGTGTAAGGTTGTTTTTGTGTAATATTTGGCTTAAAGTTGGAAAATAATGGTAAAATCAACAGGCCAGCTAAAATGCATGAAGGTCTAAATCAAGACACTTCTTGCCCATCATAATTGTTCACTAAGATTTTACTTGGTGGTTGGTGTTTTGGAAGGTTTGCTTGACAGTTGAAGCTTTAATATTTTAACACTTGTGTAAACTGTTACTTCCATTTGCTTTTCAGATGTTCAGCCCGTTGCCTATGAAGAACCCAAACACTGGTGTTCCATTGTGTATTACGAGTTAAATAACCGTGTTGGGGAGGCTTTCCATGCATCTTCCACAAGTGTCTTAGTAGATGGGTTTACAGATCCCTCCAATAACAAGAACAGGTTCTGCTTAGGTTTGCTCTCCAATGTTAATCGTAACTCAACGATCGAGAACACTCGACGGCACATTGGCAAAGGTAAAACTGAGTTGTCTTACCCATGGCTGAGAAACCAAGTCCTTGGTTTTATTTCAGCTTCTCTGTACTGTAGCTGTGATTGTTCTCAGATGAAAATGCTAGAGGTAATCTGTGATACATTATCTACCTCTCCAGTATCAGAAAACAGCTTAGTTGGGCATGGTTTGATTCTAATTAGTCAGGAATTGCATGCATTTTTCTCTGTCACTAATTAAAAAGACTAAATATTACCCTTTCCATACCAAACTAGATTGCCATTAGGGCTTGCTTGTTAGAGTAAATGATGTGTAGTGGTTTGTGTTTCAGCACCAAGAAACATAACAGGATATGCCATGATATTCTACATTATATCTACTTCTTAAATCAAATTCTCCCTACACCTTTACAGTATGTTGGATTTTTTTTTGTTGTTGTTATAAGGTATTACCTGCTGTCTACGGTATGTTCAAATATCTTGGTGAGCTGGCAGCAGGACTTTGAAGTGCTAATGCAAAACTGCAAGGGCTCATTTGTCTGAGTGAATCCATGGGGTGTGGATGTGTGTGGGAGGGATTCCTGGAGACAGCAGGTTTTGCAAGATCTTCTAGTTTTCCTGTACTGTTTTGGCTGATAGTACATAGAGATGCAGAGTTTTCATCTTTGATGGAATGTGCCTGGATTATCTTAAATTGTAGAACACTTTTTCTGATTTTTTTTTTTTTGTGTGGTTTTTGTTTTTTTTTTTTTGTGATGGGTCCTGATAAGGGAACCCTGTTTCTCTTGCCAATGTTTGTAAGCCTTTTTACCACCTAAGAGCATTTGATGAAGTTGGTCTTGACTGATGAAAATTCACCCTGTCCCATAACATTCTTTTAATTAGAAACAATGTTAAATATGACAAAATTTTGCAGATAATTTGGAGACCAAAAGTTCTATTTTTATCTGTTGGAAACTTGGCTCTGCAATGCAGTTGTCAAAAAAAAATATAAATAAAATAATATTATAAAGAACAAATGATTTGTGGGGCGTGGGTGGTTTGTCAGGCTCTTTTGTTTTGGCTCACCCCTTTTGATGGTATTGGCAGAGAAATCTTGTGCATCTGCATAAGGTCAGAAGTGTAACCAGAACCCATCATAATGTTGTAATGAGCTTTAAAATGTCTGTATCTCTAGTAATAATTATTGAACTTAAACTTTGTTTTATGGTAGCTGTTCTGACAACAGTTAAGGTTGTTTAGGGATAAAATACTGTTTATTTATGGCTTTTGCTTGAAAGGTCTTGAGGTTTTGCCTCCTTAGAATCACCCAATCCTATGTGCTAAGTTTTTTTACTGTAGCTGGCAAGTGGTGGTCACTGTCTTTTTAAATAAGTAGGGTTGTGTTTTGAAGATGCATTCTTGCCCACCCCAGATTGCCTGACAGCTGCTTGTAGGTGCTGAACCAATGGTTCCTCTGTAACCTCCATCCCACCTTAGTCCCAGGTGGGTCTAGCAACATTCACAACAGTTGCTGCTGTCTGAAAGATTAACTTGCATTTGTTGACTTGGTGCAGCCTCCTCTGCACACCACAGGATAGTCCATAATGGATTCTCAGGGTATTGCAGGGGAGACTTAGGAGGAGCTGTATCCCAACCATGTAAAATCTGGGATAGGGGAAGGAAATCAGGTATCTCAGTGAAGCAGCACCACCTGAGTTTTGGGTGCTGAAGGGATGGGCAACTTCTGGATATTAATTTTTAGTCAGTAATAATGCTGTGTAGACTTCAAAATGTGCATAGCTGAACACAGATGTGATAAATCTAGGGACTTTGTTGATGTTAAGGTTTGTAAAGCCTGATGCTAATTAAGTGCAGCAACTGTTGGACTTAACTGTCCTTTGGCTTGATAAAATGTACTGAAAGTCAGAGCACACTGTGGATATACTTTCTCATTCATGTCCATCACTGACCCTTCTCCCAGGACACACCTATTTCTGTTCTACTTGGCATAGGCAGAAGCTGCCAGGTGCATAAAACTGGAAATCCACATAAATTCTCTAGAAAAATAGCTTTAAATAACAGTTGAAATGTGGCAGTAATTTTTTAATTCTATTGTGTAACTGATCAGAGAAGGACATCTAGTGGCTTGGTGTATCATGAACCTGCTATGCTGAAATGAGACTGTGTTACTGTGTGAGCAAAAGCTTTTCTGAAAACCTCCTCAGGCAGATACTTCTTTTTTTTTTTCCAATAAAATAGAATTTACGATAACTACCTCAAAATCAGAGACAACAAAGTAATTTAAAATGTTTTTATCTTTGTTTTCAAGGAGTTCATCTCTACTATGTTGGTGGAGAAGTCTATGCTGAGTGTTTAAGTGATAGCAGCATATTTGTACAGAGCAGGAACTGCAACTACCACCATGGCTTTCATCCAACAACTGTGTGCAAGATTCCCAGCGGATGCAGTCTGAAAATCTTTAACAATCAGGAGTTTGCTCAGCTTTTAGCTCAGTCTGTCAACCATGGATTTGAAGCAGTTTATGAGCTCACCAAAATGTGCACAATTCGAATGAGTTTTGTAAAGGTAAATTATGGCAAGGGTATTTAAGCTTATTGTGGGTTTGGGTATTAAGCAGTAATTCCATTAGCACTGTAGCAAAGCTGTTCTGGCCTGATGTGGTTCTTTTCAATGATAAGTGATTAAAGTGATTAGCTGGGGAAGAAGGAAATCAGTGCAAGAAAGGAAAAGTACAGATTGCTGTATTGAATATTGGCTGTGTGTTCAGTTACTTCAACCATAATGAATAAATTCCAGGACAGGAATTTATTCATTATGGTTGCTGTAATTTTGTTAAAGGAGATTTAAGTTTATGCTCTGAATTTCAAGAAGTAAAGTGAATAACAAGTCCACTAAAAGAATGTGAGTAGAAAGGAGCATAATTATTGAAGAAAATTTTCAGCTTCTTCAAATTGATTATTAGTTTTTAAAAGTTCCTGGTTATGGAAAAAAGACAGAATTTGAATTTCTCAAGTCAAGCTGTGCTGTTACTTTCACAGGAGAGTTTCCTGAGCATCTTTTAATCACAGTTAATCATGTCTCGGTCTGTCTCAGGTTTAGTGTGGAGTCCAGACTTGGGCTTTCCAGGCATTTTGTTTGTAACTTGTCCAAAAGAAGTCTCTGGCTTTGTTAGTTATGACAAGTAGTGCTCAGTTTGAGAGTGTGGAGGAGAGGGAACAGGAGGTTGAAAGTGAAGAGAGATGTTCCTGGCCATGGCCAGGAGTCATCCTCAAGTCAACAGTGAGCTCCACAGGAGGCTGGAGCACACAAGACTTGATTCAGACTTCCAGGTGCAGCTTCCTTCCTGCTCCTTCCCAGCCTTGGGTCTGTTCCTTTTGATCACTGTTATTAGATTGTGAATTACCTTCAGATAAAGTATCTTGAGATCAAGACTTCCTGCTTCTTGTTAGTAGTTACATTTTAAATGACAAGCATGTTCTCAAGTTGATCAGTACCACTCTGTTCATTTTCTAGGGCTGGGGAGCTGAATATCACCGGCAGGATGTCACAAGCACCCCGTGCTGGATAGAAATTCATCTTCATGGGCCCCTCCAGTGGCTGGATAAAGTACTTACACAAATGGGTTCTCCTCTTAATCCCATCTCATCTGTTTCATAGTGCTGAAATTCCATCTTCAGCCTTATTTTTAGCGAACTTATTCTAATTCTAGAGAAACTTCCAGTGGATACTGTGAGCTATATGGAGAATGGATCTAATGATTTAACTTCTCTCTTTTTTTTTTTATTTTTTTTTTTTTTTAGATCCCTTGTGACCAATTCCATTGTGTATAGCTAATCAGTTTTACATTTCAAATTGTTCTTGTGATGCTTAAGTGACAGTTGAGCCCTAAGGGAAAAAATAGTCTTGAAAAATTCAGAACACTTTTCCTCTTCTTCCCCTTAAAGCTTAAACAGACAAATGTCTTAACTGGAAAACCTTTTTGTCCTGCAGGGACAAGAATTAATGAAGACTGACTTCAGAAAATAAATACATATCATAATTTGGGATTTTTTAATGTTTTTGAAACTGTTTGAACATATGCAGCAAAGCTTGCAAGCTGTATTTTTAGCATAGTGTTTTAACATCTTAAGGTTGACATCTGTCATAAGCAAAATTAGATTTTATCATGGCTAATTTGCCTCAGATGGAGCAATGTGATTTTTTTTTTTTTTAAGTGTACACATGAAATATCCTTTTTACAAATATTGGAGTGGTGTAAAAATACTTGTATTTTCTATTGGAAAATGCTGTCATAAACACAATGTATATTAATGCAGAATAGCAGTTCTTAGCCTTTTCCCACTTTGGTTTTGTAATATCTCTTTTAACCACCATTTAAAGTAGTAATTGATCCAAGGTAAACATCCTGCACGTTTCTGGAGTAGTGATTCTTGTTTTGCTTTGATTTACACTCATGCAGTTTGGATTTGGTTGCCAAGGCTATTTCTTTTTAGGTACCTTTCTCTATTTTAACATAAACACTACTATTTGTAAATGGCAGTGCTTACTACTTTTTGGAAGGATTAGGTTTTTTGTTTTCTTTTTGGTGTTTTAGCTGTTTATTTTGCCTGTCTGGAATTGATCTGTGTTAGGCCTTTTTAGTCTCTCAGTAGACACTATGCAGTATTAGTGATGACACTGTATTTAATTCACTTTCAAGTATGAATTTGAGTCTCTGAAGACTGTGAGTGGCTTAGCAAATGGGTAACTGAATGCAGAAGCTTTTACTTCCAGATCATGTAATTTAATTCAGACCTGTTGGTAATGACCAAAAGTAATCACTTCTTTGTAGCCTGAATGAAACAGTGCTCTCGATCCTGTCCCTGATGGCAGGGGTTCAATCAGAAGACTTGTAACTGTGGTTGGCATCTTTATGGGATTGAAGGACTGTATTAATATGACAATGGAATTTGTCTCTCACAGCTAAAGAATCACAGAATGTTAAGGTTTGGAAGGGACCTTAAAGATCTCTTGGTCCCAACTTCCCTTCCATGGGCAGGGACACCTGCCACCAGACCAGGTTGCTCCAGGCCTTCTCCAACCTGGCTTTGAACACTACCAGGGTTGGGGCATCCACAGCCTCTCTGGGCAACCTATGCCAGTGCCTTACCAGCCTCACAGTAAAGAATGTCTTCTGTATGTCTAAGCTAAATTTGCCCTCTTTCAATTTGGACCCATTACTCCTTGTCCTGTCACTACAGCTCCAGACAAAGAGTCCCTCTCCAGCTTCCCCGTAGCCCCTTCAGACATTGGAAGGTTCCCATGAGGTCTCCACTCAACCTTCCTTCTCCAGGCTGAACAGCCCCAACTTGTTCAGCCTCTCTTTGCAGGAGAGGTGCTCCAGTCCTCTTAGCAGCATTGTGACCGCTGGACTTGCTCCAGCACTTCCATGTCCTCCTTATGCTGAGGGCCCCAGAACTGCTGTCAGCACTGCAGGAGTGGTCTCACAAGAGCAGAGCAGAGAGGGCAGGGCCCTCCCTCACCCTGCTGCCCACATTCCTGGGATGCAGCCCAGGATTCTGTTGGCTTTCTGGGCTCTGAGTGCTCAGTGCCAGTTCCTGGTGAGCTTTTCATCAGCCATCACCCCCAAGTCTTTCTCTGCAGGGCTGCTCTTGGTCACTTCTCTGCCCAACCTGTGGGTGTGTCTGGGATCGCTGGGACCCAGGTGTAGGACCTTGCACTTGGCTTTGTTGAACTTCATGATGTTTGCATTTGGCAAACTTTGGTAGAGAATTTAAACATTATGTTAAACACTAAAAATCAATTACATAACGTATGCATATTTCCCTCCTTTATATGATAAAAAAGAGGCTGAAAGAAACATGTTAAGAAAATTAGAAGTGAATTATATACAAAATTTTTGCATGTAGAAAGACTTTATTATATTTTTAACCTCACCTTGCTTTTTCTCTTTCCTGAGCACCTCTTCAGAAAAGGGTTCAGTGTTTGGGGGAGAAGCTGAAAACTAATATGCAAATACTTACTAAAAGATATGTTGCAGTTAATTGCTGCAGTCCTGAGAAAATTATTTTTAAACAAGTTCTTGTGTCTTCTGTTGAATGACAGTTTCTCCTCAAATGTGGAAACCGTGCATCGTATGGTACCTAAGTGACAAATTATCTTAAAGGATTAAAATTGTTTACGTGTCATTAAAATGTTTTTTATGAATTGCCTTAAAGGAATAAACTGTAACACTTCTGCAGAACCCTAATGTTCTTTTGTACAGGAATTTCTGTATTACTGTCTTGGCTTTTTGTGTTTTGTTGTGTTTTTTTTAAACAGTTTCTCAAGTATGTTTGAAAACAGGTGATTGCATCTTCAGAAGGGGGAGTGACATTATTTGCCACATAGCTTTGGTTTCTTCCCTTTCATTCTTTGATGCTGCAACCCACACAGAGTTCTTTTGATTGAATAAGATGCCAAGTCAGTTGGCCACAGGATCCAGCTTCTATTTTCTTCTTGGGGCCTGACATTTGTCAAGTTGCTGTTCTGACACTACAGTATATTCTATTTCTTGACTAGCTTATGTAATGAACGACATGGCACATTGAATTAAGAAAAGATTGCAGTTGTAGGTACAAGATTTTACTTTATCCAAAATGTTTTTCACCTGGCTTCTCTGTTCACTTGTATGCTTATGTGTGGCCAACTGAATGACTCAAGAGTGGGTGCTGCAGTGGGTGTTGTGAGCCAGAGCTGGTGCTTAGTGCTAGTATTGTGGTTAGATTGGCTACCCATGCACTGAACCATAATTTCTGCAATAATATCCAGTTAACCCACTTCTGATGCTGTCATTAAGTACTGAAATGCTCTGGCGTTTTTCTGCTTGTGTACATATTCTGGGACTGTAATAGTTGCAGTGCTGGGATATCCTTGTGACTGCTGGTTTTGGCAGGGCAGGCTTGCAGGAGCAAACCCAGTCAGATTTGTCTGAGTTCCACTTCTCTCCTATTAGGGCTTTTTGGGAGCTTTCTGGTGAGCAGATTTTGTGTGCTACTGGTTCATGGTGTTGCTAATCCTGTTTGTTCATCTGTGCTGCTGATACAAAATTCAGACATGGGTGCATGGATAGATTGGATGGAAAGTTGGTGCCAACGATGTGTAAAGTGTAGTGAGAGCAGGGAGTGCTGCTCCTGGTACAGCACACTGTGCAGAAATCACCCCTTGGTCTAGCTGGAGGGATGGGGTCATTGACTCAGACAGTGGCAGGTGGAGCCTTTCCAGTGTAGCCCAGCTTAGACTTGTTGTTACTCCTCAGTAGAAAATGATTTGCCTTTCCTAGTGCATTCTTTCTGGGCATCTTTCTGCTTTGCACCAACCCCACACTGACTGTCAGCTTTGGCAATACCAGCAGAGAGCCTGGAGCAGGCTTATCCTGACACTCCTGGCAGTGCTTTCCTAGTCCCTGAGGTAGGACAGCAGCTTGGCTGTTGCTCCTTAGACACCTGGGCCTTGCTGGCAGTCAGGCAGTGCCTTGTGTATCACACTCATGAACTGCATCAGCATCAAGTAGTTATCTGTGAAGGGCTGACACTGGGTTGTAGAATCTACAGGACCAAAATCAAACCTCCTAGCACAACTGAGTAGTGAGAGACAAATCTGACACAACAGCCCAGCAGGCAAAATAGTGATGAAACAGCCCAGGTGTTACGATTCAGGATGGAATTGTTTAAAATGCTGGAATTCTTTTACTTGAAGCAATGATTTTTTTCTTCCCTACAGTATTACAGTGTGAAAGTTGTCAATTCTTGGATGTAAGATCAACTTGGATTCTTGCAGTGTAACTCTAGAAGACATGAAAATGTCCTCACTAGTCTGAAATAATAACTTTCAGGGTATTGTTTTACTTGCTCAAAGTGTTGCTGATGATAGTTTCTGGAAAAGCAAACAAACAAAAACCAAAAACGAAACCAAACTATTTTCTGAATGTTTTGCTTCAAATGACAGACATGTGACTAACTTTCTTCTGTAGCTGAGAAGTTTCTTTTGAGGAGGGTTTCCCATTCTGAATTCAAATCAATAGACCAAACCATCAGATTACAACATAATGTTGCTTTCTTGTGCTGCTCCATAAACCTGCTTCTGTGTTTGTTGCAAGCATAACCTTTATGCTTTTGTTTACATTGTAGGAAACACAGTTCTAGCAATGAGGTTTTTTTTCATTTAACTCTAAACATCTTTTTATTTTGTTAATTTTAAAATTACTAGGTTTTGCTATGTAATGTTTTTAAAAATGTTTTTTGCATACTGCTGCTCATATTAAAATAAACAAAACAAAAACCCCACATATTCTTCTGATTTCTTTTATCTGTAACTGTGCGTCTCAAGTATTTGTTTACAAGGGTTAATTTATTTACACGGTAACTTGCTGCTGCTATCTCTCCATGCCCGTATTCCTCCTCACACAGAGGTGATCCTGTCATTTTAAAAATACTTTTCTGCAGCCCCATCCCTGGAAGTGCTCAAAGCTGGATTGGAAGGGGCTTGGAGCAACCTGGCATTGAAAAATGACCCTGCCTGTGACAGGGGGTGGTACTGGATGATCTTTAAGGTCCTTTCCAACCCAAACTGTTGTGGGATTCTACGAATCTGAGTATCATTAATAGAACTTTTTTCTGCAATAGAAATGATGCTGGATATCAATGAGAGCAACACAGGGCATGGATAAAAGTGTTCCCAGAAAATCAGTTAACACCCTCAGCATGACAGGTTCTTCTGTGCTATTACTCCAACCAGGTTATGGAGAAAAATAGGATTATTCTGGAGTTATTCTTGAATGTTTAAATAAAGAATGCAAAGCAACATGTGCTCTGTCAGGTTCTGAGGCTTTTGCCAGCAGAAATTCTTAGACCAAACTCATTATGGCTGGTAGCTGAAAACAAGCTGTCATTGCTTAAAAATAAATAAGAAATGCCTGATTTGATGAAACTTGATTTATTCAAAAAGGGCTGAGAGAAATACACTTGGGTTTATTGTTGCTTTCTGCATTAGAGTAACTGCTTGGAATTACACCAGTTAAATTTGGTTCAGAGGAAGTATTGGCCACATAACACGGAATAAAATACTGAAATCTCTTAGGTAGTAGTTCAGCTTATTTGATCAAAATAAAGCATGGTAGCAAAGACAATGACATGGAAGTGTTATCAACTGTTAAATTTTAGGGTTAAAAAAGAAAAAGCTTGCAAACTGACTTCCACATATACACATTTTGTCTGTGTTCTCAAGTGCAAGCCTGTATGTGTGTGTAATTGCATTGTAAAATCTCCTCATTTGGATGAAATAAGTTATGTACACATATTTACATGCAATGCCTCTGGTGTACTCTGCAGGTCAAGAACAGGGTTAGGAGCAGCATCTGAAAACACTTTGAACCCCATTTCAGATGATCCAGTACCCAAAACAGCAGCTAAAATAGGATTTAGGACTGGGTGTTTCTGGATATCTGTGATTCTCCTGTATGTTGAGCCATAAAGAAAAAAGGAAAAGAAAAAAAAAATCCCTTTTCCCACTGTTTGTGGGAATTATGGACACTCTTCCCAGGTTCATGCAGCTTGATCTGGAATTGTGCTGTAACTGCAAGTTTACAAGAAATCAGCATCTCCAAAATAGCTCATCAGCTACTAGTGTTATATAGAAGCTTTTATTTGTTCTGATTTTAGAACAAAATTGGATAGTTAGTAGTTTGAAATGGTGGAGGTTGCCAGTGACCAGTGTTCAATCAAGCTGTTGCCATATTAATAATTCATGCTTCTAATTGGGCTAGGTTTAGATGAAGAGCAAGGAGTGGGGATACTGTGCAGTACAGCAACTATTCCTATAAAGCTGTTTTATGGCTTTCAGAACTTACCCACTTCGTGTGCCAAACTTGGAGAATTCTCTTCACCCCTTTCATTAGTTTGCATAATATTAAATATATTCATTTTCTTTACCCACTTCTCCCCATCTTGATTATTTTGGTTTCATGCTGTGGCAAATAATTTCCTTTGCAGCTTATGAGAGTTGAAAATAAATTCCGTAGGTAATAAGTGTTTCACATAAGTAGTAACTGAAGACTTGATCGATGACGCATTCAAACATCAAAAACACCCTGAACAGAATGACAATCAAAAGCCTAAATAAACATTTTTCATTTTCTCCTCCTGCCTGGCAGGCCTCCCACGCCATCACCATGCAGTTCCAGCAGTGGGTCTGGAAAGTAAACTCATCTCAGAGTGGAGCTGTTAGGTAAATACACTGGTTTTTTACATTTGATGCTTGCTTTCATAAACATGGGGGAACAAGCTCCACCAGATGCCCAAATCAGAGATTGCTGTTAATACAATTATCCTTGTATGGACACTGAATGGGTGGATGATGACATTTGCATACACACAGCTTAATCTGGAATCATGGGGCAATTTTTTACAAAACCTGTATCAATTTGCTAAAGCGTTTTCCTCTTTTGTTAACAGAGCTTTTTATTTACAGCTACTCAGATTGGCATACAGCGTAATTTTCAGCAATCTCCTCCTGCCCATTGCTCCAAAGGGGGTCACATCCATGCACATGGCACTAACACCTTATTGCACAGGGTTCCTGCTCCTGCTGGAATGAGAAGTGTCAGACAGCTTGTGTCCTCCACGGGTTCCTCGCCTCCCTGAGCGATCTGTCGTAAGGAAGAGTAGCAAAAAAAGAATTTTTCAGCTGGCAGTTTATGAAGAACACAATGAATGTCACAGTCAAGAACAGAAAGAAAAACAGAATTATGTAAGTCACCAGGTCTGGCTTATTTATTTCCCCTTCTTTTAACACCCTGGCTGTCGACATGTAAAGAGCGGAGGAGCTCACGGGTCTCGGAGTGCTGCTCAGGTAGGGAGTGTTGGTCTGAATCATTAGGTGAGCTTCAGTGGCACTGGTTGAATTGAGAAATTCACTGTACATGTTCTTGCTTAAATCTCCTCCGCGGCAGAAGTAAAGCAGAAGGGCAAACGCTGTCAGTCTTTGGCATAGGAAAGAAAGAATGTTCCTGCTTGTAAGAGGCTGCAACCCAGCCGCATGTTGTCTAACACAAATTAATTCACTTGCATGGCTCAGCGACTTTCTTTTAAGTCTTCTTGGCTCATATTTACAGCACTTATCCACAAGTATTAATCAAAAATGATACAGGTACCTCGAGTCCTGGCCCTTGTTCCCCCAGCACGCCTCGTTTGGGGAGATGCGCTGGCTCATCTGCTGGTCAGCAGGGATGTGCCGGGAGCTCTGGGAATGTGCCGGGAGCTCTGGGAATGTGCCGGGAGCTCTGGGAATGTGCCGGGAGCGCCGTGACACCGCTCCACCTGCATGGGGTGAGGAGGAGGCTCTCGCAGCGCCGGTGCTGGCCCCAGGCAGGGAGCAGCCGCGGCTGGGCAGCGCTCACTGTCCGGGAACGGGAGGCGCGGTGGGTTCGCAGCTGGTTTGCAGGAGTGGGATGCACATAAATCCGGGCTCGAACGGCATCTGCACGGAGAGGCAGCTGCTGCCTGGAGATCCTGCTGGATTTGCCGTCGCGGTTGTCTGCCTCGGGAGGCTCCGTGCTGCTGAAATCCTGGTGCTGGGAAGCATTAGTTGACTTTCTTAATCCCAGTTAACGGCGCTCTGTGGAGCCGGCGCTGAGGCTGGGCTTTCTGCTTGAGCTTTCCAGGCACTCCTTTCATGGCTTTGAGGAAAAATAAAATTTAAAAAATAATAATTAAAAAAACCAACGACGTCTCTTTGTTTTTGTCTCCAGCCTGGCTGGGGCTGGGGCTGTGCCGGGCTGGGCTGGGGCTGAGC